>NC_057806.1:423152154-423358224 GCF_018294505.1 Triticum aestivum | reverse complement strand
GGGGGGGGCGGCAGCCCCTAGGCCTCCTCTCCTCTTCCTCCACTAGGCCCATTAAGGCCCATTAGGTTACCGGGGGGTTCCGGTAACCTCCCGGTACTCTGGTAAAATGCCGATTTCATCCGGAACACTTCCGATGTCCAAACATAGGCTTCCAATATATCAATCTTTATGTCTCGACCATTTCAAGACTGCTCGTCATGTCCGTGATCACATACGGGACTCCGAACAAACATCGGTACATCAAAATATATAAACTCATAGTGAAACTGTCATCGTAACATTAAGCGTGCGGACCCTATGGGTTCGAGAACAATGTAGACATGACCGAGACATGTCTCCAGTCAATAACCAATAGCGGAACCTGGATGATCATATTGGCTCCTACATATTCTACGAAGATCTTTATCGGTCAGACCGCATAACAACATACGTTGTTCCCTTTGCCATCGGTATGTTACTTGCCCGAGATTCGACCGTCGGTATCTCAATACCTAGTTCAATCTCGTTACTGACAAGTCTCTTTACTCGTTCTGTAATACATCATCTCACAACTAACTCATTAGTTGCAATGCTTGCAAGGCTTATGTGATGTGCATTACCGAGAGGGCCCAGAGATACCTCTCCGACAATCGGAGTGACAAATCCTAATCTTGAAATACGCCAACCCAACATGTACCTTTGGAGACACCTGTAGAGCTCCTTTATAATCACCCAGTTATGTTGTGATGTTTGGTAGCACACAAAGTGTTCCTCCGGTAAACGCGAGTTGCATAATCTCATAGTCATAGGAACATGTATAAGTCATGAAGAAAGCAATAGCAACATACGAAACGATCGAGTGCTAAGCTAACGGAATGGGTCAAGTCAATCACATCATTCTCCTAATGATGTGATCCCGTTAATCAAATAACAACTCTTTGTCTATGGTTAGGAAACATAACCATCTTTGATTAACGAGCTAGTCAAGTAGAGGCATACTAGTGACACTCTGTTTGTCTATGTATTGACACATGTATTATGTTTCCGGTTAATACAATTCTTGCATGAATAATAAACATTTATCATGAAATAAGGAAATAAATAATAACTTTATTGTTGCCTCTAGGGCATATTTCCTTCAGATAGGTAGGTACGGTGGCTGTTTTGAGGAAGGTATATGGTGGGTGTATGATACCGGCGAAAAGTGCACGGTATTAGAGAGGCTAGCAATGGTGGAAGGGTGATAGTGCGTATAATCCATGGACTCAACATTAGTCATAAAGAACTCACATACTTATTGCAAAAATCTATTAGTTATCGAAACAAAGTATTACACGCATGCTCCTAGGGGATAGATTGGTAGGAAAAGACCATCGCTCGTCCCCGACCGCCACTCATAAGGAAGACAATCAATAAATAAACCATGCTCCGATTTCATCACATAACGGCTCACCATACGTGCATGCTACGGGAATCACAGACTTCAACACAAGTATTCCTCAAATTCACAATTAGTCAACTAGCAGGACTCTAATATCACCATCTCCATATCTCAAAACAATTATCAAGTATCAAACTTCTCATAGTATTCAATGCACTCATAAGATTTTTTTACTAATCTTGAATGCCTATCATAATTAAAGCAAATTACCACACTGTTTTGTAGGACTCTCGAAATGATCTAAGTGAAGCATGAGAGAACAATAGTTTCTATAAAACAAATCCACCACCGTGCTCTAAAAGATATAAGTGAAGCACTAGAGCAAAAACTATATAGCTCAAAAGATATAAGTGAAGCACATACAATATTCTAATAATTTTCAAATCATGTGAGTCTCTCTAAAAAGGTGTGTACATCAAGGATGATTGTGGTAAACTAAAAAGCAAAGAATCACATCATACAAGACGCTCCGAGAAAAACACATATCATGTGGTGAATAAAAATATAGCTCCAAGTAAAGTTACCGATAGACGAAGACGAAAGAGGGGATGCCTCCCGGGGCATCCCCAAGCTTAGGCTTTTGGGTATCCTTGAATTTTACCTTGGGTTTCCATGGGAATCCCCAAGCTTAGGCTCTTGCCACTCCTTATTCCATAATCCATCAAAACTTAACCCAAAACTTGAAAACTTCACAACACAAAACTCAAAATAGAAAATCTCGTGAGCTCCGTTAGCGAAAGAAAACAAAACACCACTTCAAGGTACTGTAATGAACTCATTATTGATTTATATTGGTGTTAAACCTACTGTATTCCAACTTCTCTATGGTTTATAAACTATTTTACTAGCCATAGATTCATCAAAATAAGCAAACAACACACGAAAAACAGAATCTGTCAAAAACAGAAAGTATGTAGTAATCTGTAGCTAACGCAAACTTCTGGAACCCCAGGAATTCTAAAATAAATTTCTGGACGTGAGGAATTTATCTATTAATCATCTTCAAAAATAATTAACTAAATATCACTTTCCAAATAAAAATGGCAGCAATTATCATGAGCGCTAAAGTTTCTGTTTTTTACAGCAAGATTAAAAAGACTTTCCCTAAGTCTTGCCAACGGTTCTACTTGGCAAAAACACTAATTAAACACAAAAAACACAACCAAAATAGAGGCTAGAAAAATATTTATTACTAAACAGGAGAAAAAAGCAAGGAATAAAAATAAAATTGGGTTGCCTCCCAACAAACACTATCGTTTAACGCCCCTAGCTAGGCATAAAAGCGAAGATAGATCTAGGTATTGCCATCTTTGGTAGGCAATCCATAAGTGGCTATCATAATAGATTCATAAGGTAATTTTATTTTCTTTCTAGGGAAGTGTTCCATGAGTTTCCTTAACTGAAAGTGGAACCTAATATTCCCTTCCTTCATATAAATAATTGCACCAATCGTTCTAAGGAAAGGTCTACCAAGAATAATAGGACATGAAGGATTGCAATCTATATCAAGAACAATAAAATCTATGGGCACATAATTCATATTTGTAACAATAAGAACATCATTAATTCTTCCCATAGGTTTATTAATGGTGGAATCCGCAAGGTGCAAGTTTAAAGAGCAATCATCTAAATCACGGAAACCTAGCAAATCACACAAACTCTTTGGAATCATGGAAACACTAGCACCCAAATCATACAAAGCATAGAATTCATGATCTTTAATTTTAATTTTAATAGTAGGTTCCCACTCATTATAAAGTTTTCTAGGGATAGAAACTTCCAACTCAAGTTTTTCTTCATAAGATTGCATCAAAGCATCAACGATATGTTTGGTAAAGGCTTTATTTTGACTATAAGCATGTGGAGAATTTAGCACGGATTGCAACAAGGAAATACAATCTATCAAATAGAAATTATCATAATTAAATTCCTTGAAATCCAAAGTAGTGGGTTCATTGATATTTAAAGTTTTGATCTCTTCAATCCCGCTTTTACCAATTTTTGCATCAAGATCAAAAAACTCCGAATTTTTGGAACGCCTTCTAGGTAAAGGTGGATCATATTCAGTACCATTATTATCAAGATTCATATTGCAAAACAAAGATTTAATAGGGGACACATCAATAACTTTTAGATCTTCATATTTATTATCATGAAAACTAGAAGAACACGCTTTTATAAAGCAATCTTTCTTAGCACGCATCCTAGCAGTTCTTTCTTTGCACTCATCAATGGAAATTCTCATGGCTTTGAGAGATTCATTAATATAATGCTTAGGTGGAATAGATCTAAGTTTCAAAGAATCAACATCAAGAGAAATTCTATCAGCGTTCCTAGCCAATTCATCAACTTTAAGCAATTTTTCTTCAAGCAAAACATTGAAATTCTTTTGCGAATTCATAAACTCCTTAACACTAGTCTCAAATTCATAGGGCATCTTATTAAAATTTCCATAAGAATTGTTGTAGGAATTACCATAATTATTAAAGGAATTACTAGGATACGGCCTAGGATTAAAGTTTCCTCTATACGCGTTGTTATCAAAATTATTCCTACCAACAAAATTCACATCCATATATTCATTATTATTCTCAATCAAAGTAGACAAAGGCATATCATTAGGATCAGAACAAACACTTTTATTAGCAAATAATTTCATAAGTTCATCCATCTTTCCACTCAAAACATTAATTTCTTCTATCGCATGGACTTCCTTATTAGTAGATCTTTCAGTGTGCCATTGAGAATAATTAACCATAATATTATCTAGGAGTTTAGTAGCTTCTCCTAAAGTGATTTTCATAAAAGTGCCTCCCGCGGCCGAATCTGAAAGATTTCTAGAAGCAAAATTCAATCCGGCATAAAAGTTTTGTATAATCATCCAAAGATTTAAACCATGTGTAGGGCAATTACGTATCATTAATTTCATCCTCTCCCAAGATTGTGCAACATGTTCATGATCAAGTTGCTTAAAATTCATAATATCGTTTCTAAGAGAGATGATCTCAGCGGGAGGAAAATACTTAGAGATAAAATCATCTTTGCACTTATTCCATGAATCAATACTATTTTTAGGCAAAGACGAAAACCAAGCTTTAGCACGATCTCTAAGCGAAAATGGGAATAGATTCAATTTAAAAATATCATTATCCACATCTTTCTTCTTTTGCATATCACACAAATCAACAAAGTTGTTTAGACGGCTAGCGTCATCTTCACTAGGAAGGCCGGAAAACGGATCTTTCATGACAAGATTCAGCAAAGCAGCATTAATTTCACAAGATTCAGCATCGGTAAGAGGAGCAATCGAAGTGCTAATAAAATCATTGTTGTTGGTATTAGTAAAGTCACACAATTTGGTATTATCTTGAGCCATCATGACACGCAAGCAATCCAACACACAAGCAAACAAGAAACAGGCAAAAATTGGCAAACGGGGAAAGAGAAGGAGGACAGAGAGAGAGAGAGAGAGAGAGAGAGAGAGAGAGGGAAAATAAAACGGCAAGGATGAAGTGGGGGAGAGGAAAACAAGAGGCAAATGGCAAATAATGTAATGCGAGAGATAAGGGTTTGTGATGGGTACTTGGTATGTTGACTTTTGCGTAGACTCCCCGGCAATGGCGCCAGAGATCCTTCTTGCTACCTCTTGAGCAATGCGTTGGTTTTCCCTTGAAGAGGAAAGGGTGATGCAGCAAAGTAGCGTAAGTATTTCCCTCAGTTTTTGAGAACCAAGGTATCAATCTAGTAGGAGGCCACGCACGAGTCCCTCGCACCAACACAAACAAATAAAATCATCGTAACCAACGCAATAAAGGGGTTGTCAATCCCTTCACGACCACTTACGAAAGTGAGATCTGATATATATGATGAGATGATATTTTTGGTATTTTTATGATGAAGATGCAAAGTAAATAAAGTGAAATAAAAACGGCACAAGAAATAGCTTGTTAACGGAAGATTAATATGATGGAAAATAGACCCGGGGGCCATAGGTTTCACTAGTGGGTTCTCTCGAGAGCATAAGTATTACAGTGGGTAAACAAATTACTGTTGAGCAATTGACACAATTGAGCATAGTTATGAGAATATCTAGGTATGATCATGTATATAGGCATCACGTCCAAGACAAGTAGACCGACTCCTGCCTGCATCTACTACTATTACTCCACACATCGATTCCAGCATGCATCTAGAGTATTAAGTTCAAAAGAACAGAGTAACGCTTTAAGTAAGATGACATGATGTAGAGGGATAAACTCATGCAATATGATATAAACCCCATCTTGTTATCCTCGATGGCAACAATACAATGCGTGCCTTGCTGACCCTACTGTCACTTGGAAAGGACACCGCAAGATTGAACCCAAAGCTAAGCACTTCTCCCATTGCAGGAAAGATCAATCTAATAGGCCAAACCAAACCGATAATTCAAAGAGACTTGCAAAGATAACCAATCATACATAAAAGAATTCAGAGAAGATTCAAATATTGTTCATAGATAAACTTGATCATAAACCCACAATTCATCGGTCTCAACAAACACACCGTAAAAGAAGATTACATCGAATAGATCTCCACGAGAATCATGGAGAACTTTGTATTGAGATCCAAAGAGAGAGAAGAAGCCATCTAGCTAATAACTATGGACCCGAACGTCTGAGGTAAACTACTCTCACATCATCGGAGAGGCTATGGTGTTGATGTAGAAGCCCTCCGTGATCGATGCCCCCTCCAGCGGAGCTCCGGAAAAGGCTCCAAGATGGGATCTCATGGGTACAGAAGGTTGCGGCGGTGGAATTAGGTTTTTGGCTCCGTATCTGGTAGTTTGGGGGTACGTAGGTATATATAGGAGGAAGAAGTACATCGGTGGAGCAACATGGGCCCCATGAGGGTGGAGGGTGTGCCTGGGGGGGGGGTAGGCGCGCCCCCCTACCTCGTGCCTTCCTGGTTGATGTCTTGACGTAGGATCCAAGTCCTGTGGATCACGTTCGTTCCGAAAATCACGTTCCCGAAAGTTTCATTCCATCTGGACTCCGTTTGATATTCTTTTTCTGCGGAACTCTGAAATAGGCAAAAAACAACAATTCTGGCTGGGCCTCTGGTTAATAGGTTAGTCCCAAAAATAATATAAAAGTGTATAATAAAGCCCAATAATGTCCAAAACAGAATATAATATAGCATGAAGCAATCAAAAATTATAGATACATTGGAGACGTATCACACCCCACCAGCCATACGCATACCACTTCACTCCTAACCACTTTAGCGAGGCGACGAGGAAGGCGAACACAACCGCCCGCCTTCTTTCTTCTAGCAACACCGCTAGTCCCTGCCTCCTCCGGCTGCTCCAGTGGCTAGAAGGATGGGGACCTTGGTGGTTTGGTCTGGTCGTAGATAGGATAGGGTTCATGTGTGGGGCGATGTAGCTTCTGACGGTGATGACAACGACACATCCAAGAATAATGCCTTGGTCACAGTCTTGTTTCGACAACGTCGAGGGCTCGGTCTCCCGTCGACCCTTTGGTCTGCGGCTTTAGGTTTTCGGCCAGTGGTCGTCATCCTAGCTAGGCGGTGTCTGTTGGGGAACGTAGTAATTTCAAAAATTTCCTACGCACACGCAAGATCATGGTGATGCATAGCAACGAGAGGGAAGAGTATAGTCCACGTACCCTCATAGGCCGTAAGCGGAAGCGTTATGAGAACACGGTTGATGTAGTCGAACGTCTTCACGATCCGACCGATCCAAGTACTGAACGCACGACACCTCCGAGTTCAGCACTCGTTCAGCTCGATGATGTCTCACGAACTTCGATCTAGCAGAGCTTCACGGGAGAGTTCCGTTGGCACGACGGCGTGATGATGGTGATGATGTTGCTACCGACGCAGGGCTTCACCTAAGCATCGCTACAATATGATCGAGGTGGATTATGGTGGAGTGGGGCACCGCACACGGCTAAGGGATCAATGATCAACTTGTGTGTTCTAGAGTGCCCCCCGCCCCCGTATATAAAGGAGCAAGGGGGGAGGCCGGCCGGCCCTCCTAGGGCACGCTAGGAGGAGGAGTCCTCCTCCTAGAAGGAGTAGGACTCTGTTGGGTGTCGTAGTAATTTCAAAAAATTTCCTACGCACACGCAAGATCATGGTGATGCATAGCAATGAGAGGGGAGAGTATGATCTACGTACCCTTGTAGATCGACAACGGAAGCGTTTGGTTGATGTAGTCGTGCATCTCCACGGCCCGACCGATCAAGCACCGAAACTACGACACCTCCGAGTTCTAGCACACGTTCAGCTCGATGATGATCCCCGGACTCCGATCCAGCAAAGTGTCGGGGAAGAGTTCCGTCAGCACGACGGCGTGGTGACGATCTTGATGTACTACCGTCGCAGGGCTTCGCCTAAGCACCGCTACAATATTATCGAGGACTATGGTGGAAAGGGGCACTGCACACGGCTAAGAATATGATCACGTGGATCAACTTGTGTCTCTAGGGGTTACCCCTGCCTCCGTATATAAAGGTTCAAGGGAGGGGGTCCGGCCGGCCAGGAGAGGCGCGCCAGGAGGAGTCCTACTCCCTCTGGGAGTAGGACTCCCCCCTTTCCTAGTTGGAATAGGATTCGTGAGGTGGGAAAAGAGAGAGAGAGAAGGAGGGGGCGCCGGCCCCCCCTCTCCTTGTCCTATTCGGACTAGGGGTGGAGGGGCGTGCGGCCCAGCCTTGGCTACCTCTTCTCTTCTTCCACTAAGGCCCATATACCTCCCGAGGGGTTCCGGTAACCTCCCGGTACTCCGGTAAAATCCTGATTTCACCCGGAACACTTCCGATATCCAAACATAGGCTTCCAATATATCAATCTTTATGTCTCGACCATTTAGAGACTCCTCGTCATGTCCGTGATCACATCCGGGACTCTGAACAACCTTCGGTACATCAAAATGCATAAACTCATAATATAACTGTCATCGTAACCTTAAGCGTGCAGACCCTACGGGTTCGAGAACAATGTAGACATGACCGAGACACGTCTTAGGTCAATAACCAATAGCGGGACCTGGATGCCCATATTACTTAAGTTCATGATAAATTTAAGTTCAATTAATCATATTACTTAAGAACTCCCACTTAGATAGACATCCCTCTAATCCTCTAAGTGATTACGTGATCCAAATCAACTAAACCATGTCCGATCATCACGTGAGATGGAGTAGTTTCATTGGTCAACATCGCTATGTTGATCATATCTGCTATATGATTCACGCTCGACCTTTCGGTCTCCGTGTTCCGAGGCCATATCTGTATATGCTTGGCTCGTCAAGTATAACCTGAGTATTCTGCGTGTGCAACTGTTTTGCACCCGTTGTATTTGAACGTAGAGCCTATCACACCCGATCATCACGTGGTGTCTCAGCACGAAGAACTTTCACAATGGTGCATACTCAGGGAGAACACTTCTTGATAATTAGTGAGAGATCATCTTATAATGCTACCGTCAATCAAAGCAAGATAAGATGCATAAAAGATAAACATCACATGCAATCAATATAAGTGATATGATATGGCCACCATCATCTTCTGCTTGTGATCTCCATCTTCGAAGCACCGTCATGATCACCATCGTCACCGGCGCGACACCTTGATCTCCATCGTAGTATCGTTGTCGTCTCGCCAATCTTATGATTCCACGACTATCGCTACCGCTTAGTGATAAAGTAAAGCATTACAGCGCGATTGCATTGCATACAATAAAGCGACAACCATATGGCTCCTGCCAGTTGCCGATAACTCGGTTACAAAACATGATCATCTCATACAATAAAATTTAGCATCATATCTTGACCATATCACATCACAACATGCCCTGCAAAAACAAGTTAGACGTCCTCTACTTTGTTGTTGCAAGTTTTACGTGGCTGCTACGGGCTTAAGCAAGAACCAATCTTACCTACGCATCAAAACCACAACGATAGTTTGTCAAGTTGGTGCTGTTTTAACCTTCGCAAGGACCGGGCGTAGCCACACTCGGTTCAACTAAAGTTGGAGAAACTGTCACCCGCTAGCCACCTTTGTGCAAAGCACGTCGGGAGAACCGGTCTCGCGTAAGCGTACGCGTAATGTCGGTCCGGGCCACTTTGTCCAACAATACCGCCGAACCAAAGTATGACATGCTGGTAAGCAGTATGACTTATATCGCCCACAACTCACTAGTGTTCTACTCGTGCATATAACATCAACATATAAAACCTAGGCTCGGATGCCACTGTTGGGTTTCATAGTAATTTCAAAAAAATTCCTACGCACACGCAAGATCATGGTGATGCATAGCAACGAGAGGGGAGAGTATGATCTATGTACCCTTGTTGATCGACAACGGAAGCGTTTGGTTGATGTAGTCGTGCGTCTCCACGGCCCGACCGATCAAGCACCGAAACTACGGCACCTCCGAGTTCTAGCACACGTTCAGCTCGATGATGATCCCCAGACTCTGATCCAGAAAAGTGTCGGGGAAGAGTTCCGTCAGCACGACGGCGTGGTGACGATCTTGATGTACTACCATCGCAGGGCCTCGCCTAAGCACCGCTACAATATTATCGAGGACTATGGTGGAAGGGGGCACCGCACACGGCTAAGAATATGATCACGTGGATCAACTTGTGTCTCTAGGGGTTGCCCCTGCCTCCGTATATAAAGGTTCAAGGGAGGGGGCCGGCTGGCCAGGAGAGGCGCGCCAGGAGGAGTCCTACTCCCTCTGGGAGTAGGACTCCCCCCGTTTCCTAGTTGGAATAGGTTCGTGAGGTGGGAAAAGAGAGAGAGAGAAGGAGGGGGGCGCCGGCCCCCCCTCTCCTTGTCCTATTCGGACTAGGGGTGGAGGGGCGCGCGGCCCAGCCCTGGCTGCCTCTTCTCTTCTTCCACTAAGGCCCACTAAGGCCCATATACCTCCCGGGGGGTTCCGGTAACCTCCCGGTACTCCGGTAAAATCCCGATTTCACCCGGAACACTTCCGATATCCAAACATAGGCTTCCAATATATCAATCTTTATGTCTCGACCATTTCGAGACTCCTCGTCATGTCCGTGATCACATCGGGGACTCCGAACAACCTTCAGTACATCAAAATGCATAAACTCATAATATAACTGTCATCGTAACCTTAAGCGTGCGGACCCTACGGGTTCGAGAACAATGTAGACATGACCGAGACACGTCTCTGGTCAATAACCAATAGCGGGACCTGGATGCCCATATTGGCTCCTACATATTCTACGAAGATCTTTATCGGTCAGACCGCATAACAACATACGTTGTTCCCTTTGTCATCGGTATGTTACTTGCCCGAGATTCGATCGTCGGTATCTTAATACCTAGTTCAATCTCGTTACCGGCAAGTCTCTTTACTCGTTTCGTAATACATCATCCCGCAACTAACTCATTAGTTGCAATGCTTGCAAGGTTTAAGTGATGTACATTACCGAGAGGGCCCAGAGATACCTCTCCGACAATCGGAGTGACAAATCCTAATCTCGAAATACGCCAACCCAACATGTACCTTTTGAGACTCCTGTAGAGCACCTTTATAATCACCCAGTTACGTTGTGATGTTTGGTAGCACACAAAGTGTTCCTCCGGCAAACGGGAGTTGCATAATCTCATAGTCATAGGAACATGTATAAGTCATGAAGAAAGCAATAGCAACATACTAAACGATTGGGTGCTAAGCTAATGGAATGGGTCATGTCAATCAGATCATTCACCTAATGATGTGATCCCGTTAATCAAATAACAACTCTTTTGTTTATGGTTAGGAAACATAACCATCTTCGATTAACGAGCTAGTCAAGTAGAGGCATACTAGTGACACTCTGTTTGTCTATGTATTCACACATGTATTATGTTTCCGGTTAATACAATTCTAGCATGAATAATAAACATTTATCATGATATAAGGAAATAAATAATAACTTTATTATTGCCTCTAGGGCATATTTCCTTCAGACTCCCCTTTCCTACTCCTACTAGGAGGAGGAAAGGAAGGGGAAAGAGGAGAAGGAAGGAGAGGGAGGAAAAAGGGGGAAAGGGGGGCCGGACCCCTAGTCCAATTCGGTTTGGGCTAGGGGGGACGCGCGCCCTGCCTCCTCACTTCCACCACTTGGCCCAGGAGGCCCATTACTTCTTCCCCGTATTCCCGTAACTCCCCGATACTCCGAAAAATACTCGAATCACTCGGAACCTTTCCGATGTCCGAATATAGTCGTCCAATATATTGATCTTTACGTCTCGACCATTTAGAGACTCCTCGTTATGTCCCCGATCTCATCCGGGACTCTGAACTACCTTCGGTACATCAAAACACATAAACTCATATTACCGATCGTCGCCGAACGTTAAGCGTGCGGACCCTACGGGTTCGAGAACTATGTAGACATGGCCGAGACTCGTCTCCGGTCAATAACTAATAGCGTAACCTGGATGCTCATATTGGCTCCTACATATTCTACGAAGATCTTTATCGGTCAAACCGCATAACAACATATGTTGTTCCCTTTGTTATCGGTATGTTACTTGCCCGAGATTCGATCGTCGGTATCTCAATACCTAGTTCAATCTCGTTACCAGCAAGTCTCTTTACTCGTTCCGTAATGCACTATCCCACAACTAACTCATTAGTTGCATTGCTTGCAAGGCTTATAGTGATGTGCATTACCGAGAGGGCCCAGAGATACCTCTCCGACAATCGGAGTGACAAATCCTAATCTCGATTCATGCCAACTCAACAAGTACCATCGAAGACACCTGTAGAGCACCTTTATAATCACCAGTTACGTTGTGACGTATGGTAGCACACAAAGTGTTCCTCCGATATTCGGGAGTTGCATAATCTCATAGTCAGAGGAACATGTATAAGTCATGAAGAAAGCAGTAGCAACAAACTAAACGATCATCGTGCTAAGCTAACGGGATGGGTCAAGTCAATCACATCATTCTCTAATTATGTGACCCCGTTAATCAAATGACAATTCATATCTATGGCTAGGAAACTTAACCATCTTTGATTCAACGAGCTAGTCAAGTAGAGGCATACTAGTGATACTCTGTTTGTCTATGTACTCACACATGTACTAAGTTTCCGGTTAATACAATTCTAGCATGAATAATAAACATTTATCATGTTACAAGGAAATAAATAATAACTTTATTATTGCCTCTAGGGCATATTTCCTTCTGTCTCTCCCACTTGCACTAGAGTCAATAATCTAGTTCACATCTTTATGTGATTAGTTCACATCTCCATGTGACTAATACCCAAAGGGTTTACTAGAGTCAATAATCTAGTTCACATCTCTATGTGATTAACACCCTGATAACCCACAAGTATAGGGGGTCGCAACAGTTTTCGAGGATAGGGTATTCAAGCCAAATTTATTGATTCGAACAAGAGGAGCCAAAGAATATTCTCAAGTATTAGCAGCTGAGTTGTCAATTCAACCACACCTGGAAACTTAATATCTGCAGGAAAGTATTTAGTAGCAAAGTAATATGATAGTAGTGGTAACCTTAGCAAAAGATAACAATAGCAAAAGTAATGTTTTTGGTATTTTGTAATGATGATAGCAATAGCAACGGAAAAGTAAATAAGCGAAGAACAATATATGGAAAGCTCGTAGGCAATGGATCAGTGATGGAGAATTATGCCGGATGCTGTTAATCATGTAAAAGTCATAACCTAGGGTGACATAGAACTAGCTCCAATTCATCAGTGTAATGTATGCATGTATTCCGAATATAGTCATACGTGCTTATGGAAAAGAACTTGCATGACATCTTTTGTCCTACCCTCCCGTGGCAGCGGGGTCCTAATGGAAACTAAGGGATATTAAGGCCTCCTTTTAATAGAGTACCGGACCAAAGCATTAACACATAGTGAATACATGAACTCCTCAAACTACGGTCATCACCGGTAAGTATCCCAATTATTGTCACTTTGGGGTTAACGGATCATAACACATAATAGGTGACTATAGACTTGCAAGATAGGATCAAGAACTCTCATATATTGATGAAAACATAATAGGTTCGGATCTGAAATCATGGCACTCGGGCCCTAGTGACAAGCATTAAGCATAGCAAAGTCATAGCAACATCAATCTCAGAACATAGTGGATACTAGGTATCAAACCCTAACAAAACTAACTCGATTACATGATAGATCTCATCCAACCCATGACCGTCCAGCAAGCCTACAATGGACTTACTCACGCACGGCAGTGAGCATCATGAAATTGGTGATGGAGGAAGGTTGATGATGACGATGACGACGGATTCCCCTCTCCGGAGCCCCGAACGGACTCCAGATCAGCCCTCCCAAGAGATTTTAGGGCTTGGCGGCGGCTCCGTATTGTAAAACGCGATGATTTCTTCTCTCTGATTTTTTCTCTCCGAAACCAAATATATAGAGTTGGAGTTGAGGTCAGAGGAGCTCCAGGGGGCCCACGAGGTAGGGGGCACGCCCCCACCCTCATGGACAGGTGGTGGGCCCCCTGGTCTTCATCTTTTGCAAGGATTTTTTATTATTTCTGAAAAGATGTTTCGTGAAGTTTCAGGTCATTCCGAGAACTTTTGTTTCTGCACATAAATAACACCATGGTAATTCTGCTGAAAACAGCGTCAGTCCGAGTTAGTTCCATTCAAATCATGCAAGTTAGAGTCCAAAACAAGGGCAAAAGTGTTTGGAAAAGTAGATACGACGGAGACGTATCAACTCCCCCAAGCTTAAACCTTTGTGTGTCCTCAAGCAATTCAGTTGATAAACTAAAAGTGATAAAGAAAAACTTTTACAAACTTTGTTTGTTGTTGTTGTTGTAAATATGTAAAGCCAGCATTCAAGTTTTCAGCAAAGATTATGACTAACCACATTCACAATAACGCTTAGGTCTCAACTTTACTCATATCAATGGCATAATCAACTAGCGAGCAATGATAATAAATCTCGAATGACAACACTTTCTCAAAACAATCATAATATGATATAACAGGATGGTATCTCGCTAGCCCTTTCTGAGACCGTAAAACATAAATGCAGAGCACCTTTAAAGATCAAGGACTGACTAGACATTGTTATTCATGGTAAAAGAGATCCAGTCAAGTCATACTCAATGTAAACTAACAGTAATGAATGCAAATGACAGCGGTGCTCTCCAACTGGTGCTTTTTAATAAGAAGATGATGACTCAACATGAAAGTAAATAGATAGGCCCTTCGCAGAGGGAAGCAGGGATTTGTAGAGGTGCCAGAGCTCGGTTTTGAAATAGAGATGAATAATATTTTGAGCGGTATACTTTCATTGTCAAAATTAACAACCAAGAGATGGCAATATCTTCCATGCTACACACATTATAGGCGGTTCCCAAACAGAATGGTAAATTTTATACCCCCCCCCCCCTCCACCAACAAGCATCAATCCATGGCTTGCTCGAAACAACGAGTTCCTCCAACTAACAAGAGTCCCAGGGGGAGTTTTGTTTGCAATTATTTTGATTTGATTTGCATAAAGCATGGGACTGGGCATCCCGGTGACCGGCCATTTTATCGTGAGTGAGGAGCGGAGTCCACTCCTCTTGAGAATAACCCTCCTAACATGGAAGATACGGACAACCCTAGTTGATACATGAGCTATTCGAGCAGACAAAACATGATATTTATTTGAAGGTTTAGAATTTGGCACATACAAATTTACTTGGAACGACAGGTAGATACCGTATATAGGTAGGTATGGTGGACTCATATGGAATAACTTTTGGGGCTTATGGAGTTGGATGCACAAGCAGTATTCCCGCTTAGTACAGGTGAAGGCTAGCAAAAGACTGGGAAGCGACCAACTAGAGAGCGACAACAGTCATGAACATGCATTAAAATTAATCAACACCGAATGCAGGCATGAGTAGGATATAATCCACCATGAACATAAATATCGTGAAGGCTATGTTGATTTTGTTTCAACTACATGCGTGAACATGCACCAAGTCAAGTCACTTAAATCATTCAAAGGAGGATACCACCCTATCATACCACATCGCAGCCATTTTAATAGCATGTTGGCACGCAAGGTAAACCATTATAAGCTCCTAGCTAATCAAGCATGGCACAAGAAACTATGATCTCTAGTTGTCATTGCAAACATGTTTATTCATAATAGGCTGAATCAGGAACTATGAACTAATCATATTTACAAAAACAAGAGAGGTCGAGTTCATACCAGCTTTTCTCATCTCAGTCAGTCCATCATATATCGTCATAATTGCCTTTCACTTGCACGACCGAATAGTGTGCATAATAATAATAGTGCATGTGCATTGGACTAAGCTGGAATCTGCAAGCATTCAATAAACAAGAGAAGACAAGGCAATATGGGCTCTTTTGTCAGATCAACAATAATGCATATAAGAGCTACTTTAACAATTTAATTATGGTCTTCTCTATCGACCCCCAAAGAAAAGGAAAGAAATAAAACTATTTACACGGGAAAGCTCCCAACAAGCAAAAGAAAAACATGAAATCTTTTTGGGTTTATTTTTAATTACTACTATAAGCATGGAAAGTAAACTAATTAAAAGCTACAACTAATTTTTTTTCTTTTTCTTAAGGTTTATTAAACACACAAGAAGAAAGCATAAAAAGGGAAATAAACTAGCATGGATGGTACAATGAAAAAGTATGAGCACCGACACCTAGCAATGAGTGTGTGAACATGAATATAATGTCGGTGAGAAATATGTACTCCCCCAAGCTTAGGCTTTTGGCCTAAGTTGGTCTATGGCCACGGCTGGCCTGGCAGGTATCCATAGTAATAGTTGGGGTCGTACTGCGAAGAAGAAGACTCTGATTGCCACCGGTTGGCAATCATCTCCGGATCCCACTGGTAATTAGACTGTCGTGGAGGATCAACTTGTGGTTCCGGCTCTAGCTCTGTGGCTGATGTAGGGTTCGGATAGGCGTGAATAGCCTCTAATGGAACAAGGTACTGGCCTGCAGATAAATCAAATAAGGAATGAGCAGGCAGGGTAATACTCTCAGGATGATGTTTATCAAACAACAATTTGTATTTAAGCTCTCCTTCCCTATTCTTAACAATAAAATCATGTGCCACCATACTCTTATAATCTAAATAAACACGAGGGAGCAATTTTTCTTCCTTCTCATAATGCCTAATAGGTATGTTAAAATGTGCAGCTAGGCGTGAAGCATAGATGGCTCCAAAGATAGGGCCCTTTGTATAGTTCAGACTTAACCATTTAGCAATAATACCGCCCATACTAATAGAGTTATCACTGAATAAACCATGGAACAAAATAATAATATCAGGAACACTAAGGTTTCCACAGTTTCCACGACCAATTAAGCAACTACTAGCAAATATTGCAAAGTAGCGTAAAACAGGAAAATGTATGCTAGTGATTCGTGCATCAGAAACCTTCCTCGTTTCCCCTACAGTGATGGTATCAATAAACCCATCCACATCATCTTGATGTGGTTCCCCTGTCGTGCCCTCGAAAGGGACCAAACAAACCCGACAAAAATCATAAAGTGACATCTCCTTATGCTCATCATATAAATAAAACTCCACCGTAGGTGGTGAGCTCCTAGAATGGAAATGAAAGTTTTGCACAAAGATATTTGTGAGTAAGAGATACTGATCGCGTTGGTCGTGGAGGAAAGCGGTGAGGCCTGCATTCTCAGCCAATTCATAAAAATCTTCATAAATCCCGGCTGCTCTCAAGAAATCATCGGAAGGCCATTCACACGACCGAACCTCCGTGGTGCGAGGCAGATTATATTTGGGCTTCTGTGCCTTTTCCTTCGAGCTTCGGCTCGATGAGACCCTCAAAAGTCTCTTCATTATTTTCTGAAAAATTCTGAATTTTTTAGTAACTTCAAAATAAAAGTAAACCAAACTCAATAATATTGATAGCAACTACTCCTACAAGTTCCTAGAGCCTATATCATGCATCAAAACTACTTTTGACCATATAAATTTGACATGCAAGCTCAAGAACAGCGTCACCTAAGCGGCAAAAATTTGCAATGAATAAATCACTAGAACAAAAACTAATTGGACCAATGGAGGAGTCACATACCAAGGAACAATCTCCCCAAGCAGTTTTGTGAGAGGTGCTTTGAGCAAGGAGATCGAAAATCGTAGCAAAATGAGCTAGAACTCGTGCTTGAGCTGGATATTCGTGTTTGTGGGAGGAAGAAACAGTGTGTGGGTGAAAGGATAAGTGGAGGAGGGCCACCGTGGGCCCACGAGGCAGGGGGCGCACCCAGGGGGTAGGGCGCGCCCCTGACCCTCGTGGCCAGGTGCCAACTCCTCCTGCAGTGTTCTCAGTGCCAAATATTCTCAAATATTCCAGAAAAATCATATTTAAATTTCAGGGCATTTGGAGAACTTTTATTTTCGGGGTATTTTTATATTGCACAGATAATCAGATAACAGACAGAAAAATACTTATTTTTATTTTATTTATTATAAATAGCAGAAAGTAAAAGGAGGGTACAGAAGGTTGTGCCTTCTAGTTTCATCCATCTCATGATCATCAAAAGGAATCCACTAACAAGGTTGATCAAGTCTTGCTAACGAACTCATTGTGAATAACATGGAACTGGAGAAATTTTGAATAACACTATGTTACCTCAACGGGGATATGCACATCCCCAATAATAAGAATAACATATTTCTTCTTGACAGTAGGAAGAGGAAATTCAAAACCTCCAAATATAATCGATGGAATTTTTCCAATAGAGTTGATACTATGAACTTGAGGTTGTTTCCTCGGAAAGTGTACCATATGCTCATTACCATTAACATGAAAAGTGACATTGCCTTTAGTGCAATCAATAACAGCCCCTGCAGTATTCAAAAAGGGTCTTCCAAGAATAATAGACATACTATCGTCCTCGGGAATATCAAGAATAACAAAGTCCGTTAAAATAGTAACGTTTGCAACCACAACAGGCACATCCTCACAAATACCGACAGGTATAACAGTTGATTTATCAGCCATTTGCAAAGATATTTCAGTAGGTGTCAACTTATTCAAATCAAGTCTACGATATAAAGAGAGAGGCATAACACTAACACCGGCTCAAGATCACATAAAGCAGTTTTAACATAGTTTCTTTTAATGGAGCATGGTATAGTGGGTACTCCTGGATCTCCAAGTTTCTTTGGTATTCCACCCTTAAAAGTATAATTAGCAAGCATCATTGAAATTTCAGCTTCTGGTATCTTTCTTTTATTTGTAACTATATCTTTCATATACTTAGCATAAGGGTTCATGTTAAGCATATCAGTTAATCGCATACGCAAAAAGATAGGTCTAATCATTTCAGCAAAGCGCTCAAAATCCTCATCATCCTTTTTCTTGGATGGTTTGGGAGGAAAAGGCATGGGTTTCTGAACCCAAGGCTCTCTTTCCTTACCGTGTTTCCTAGCAACAAAGTATTTCTTATCATAACATTGATTCTTTGATAGTGGGTTATCAAGATCAACAACAGGTTCAATTTCTATATCATTATCATTACTAGGTTGAGCATCATCAGGAATATTATCATTAACATTATCACTAGTTTCAGGTTCATTACTAGATTGTGTTTCAGCATCAGGAATAGAAATATCATTTGGATTCTCAGGTGTTTCAGTAATAGGTTCACTAGAAGCATGCAAAGTCCTATCATTTTTCCTTTTCTTCCTATTAGAAGGACTAGGTGCATCTATATTATTTATCTGAGAATCTTGTTCAATTCTCTTGGGGTGGCCTTCAGGATACAAAGGTTCCTGAGTCATTCTACCAGTTCTAGTAGCCACTCTAACAGCATAATCATTATTCTTACTATTCAATTCATTGAGCAAATCATTTTGAGCTTTAAGTACTTGTTCTACTTGAGTGGTAACCATAGAAGCATGTTTACTAATAAGTTTAAGTTCACCTTTGACATTAGCCATATAATCACCCAAGTGTTCAAGCATAATTGAATTGTATTTCAATTGTCTACCAAAATAAGCATTAAAATCTTCTTGCTTAGTGATGTCTACTACACAACCTTCTTCTTGTAGACGTTGTTCGGCCTCCAAGTGCAGAGGTTTGTAGGACAGTAGCAAATTTCCCTCAAGTGGATGACCTAAGGTTTATCAATCCACAGGAGGCGTAGGATGAAGATGGTCTCTCTCAAGCAACCCTGCAACCAAATAACAAAAAGTCTCTTGTGTCCCCAACACACCCAATACAATGATAAATTGTATAGGTGCACTAGTTCGGCGATGAGATGGTGATACAAGTGAAATATGGATAGTAGATAATAGTTTTTGTAATCTGAAAATATAAAACAGCAAGGTAACAAATGATAAAAGTGAGCGTAAACGGTATTGCAATGATGGGAAATAAGGCCTAGGGTTCATACTTTCACTAGTGTAAGTCCTCTCAACAATACTAACATAATTGGATCACATAACTATCCCTCAACATGCAACAAAGAATCACTCCAAAGTCACTAATAGCGGAGAACGAACGAAGAGATTATGGTAGGGTACAAAACCACCTCAAAGTTATTCTTTCCAATCAATCCGTTGGGCTATTCCTATAAGTGTCACAAACAGCCCTAGAGTTCATACTAGAATAACACCTTAAGACACAAATCAACCAAAACCCTAATGTCACCTAGATACTCCAATGTCACCTCAAGTATCCGTGGGCATGATTATACGATATGCGTCACACAATCCCAGATTCTTCTATTCAACCAACACATAGAACCTCAAAGAGTGCCCCAAAGTTTCTACCGGATAATCACGACAAAAACGTGTGCCAACCCCTATGCATAGGTTCATGGGCGGAACCCGCAAGTTGATCACCAAAACATACATCAAGTGAATCACGTGATATCCCATTGTCACCATAGATACGCACGGCAAGACAAACATCAAGTGTTCTCAAATGTTTAAAGACTCAATCCGATCAGATAACTTCAAAGGGGAAACTCAATTCATTACAAGAGAGTAGAGGGGGGAAGAAACATCATAGGATCCAAATATAATAGCAAAGCTCGCGATACTTCAAGATCGTATCATCTCAAGAACACGCGAGAGAGAGAGAGAGAGAGAGATCAAACACATAGCTACTGGTACATACCCTCAGCCCCGAGGGAGAACTACTCCCTCCTCGTCATGGAGAGCACCGGGATGATGAAGATGGCCACCAGAGAAGGATTGCCCCCTCCGGCAGGGTGCCGGAACGGGTCTAGATTGGCTTTCGGTGGCTACGGAGGCTTCTGGCGGCGGAACTCCCGATCTATTGTGCTCACGGATGTTTTTAGGGTATATGGAGATATATAGACGGAAGAAGTACGTCAGGGGGGCCACGAGGGGCTCACGAGGGTGGAGGGCGCGCCCCCCTGCCTCATGGCCTCCTCGTTGAGCCCCCGACATGCACTCCAAGTCTTCTGGGCTTCTTTCCTTCCAAAAATGAGTTCCGTGAAGTTTCAGGTCAATTGGACTCCGTTTGATTTTCCTTTTCTTCGAAACCCTAAAACAGGGTAAAAATAGAAATTGGCACTGGGCTCTGGGCTCTGGGTTAATAGGCTAGTCCCAAAAATGATATAAAAGTGTATAATAAAGCCCATAAACATTCAAAATAGTAGATAATATAGCATGGAGCAATCAAAAATTATAGACACGTTGGAGACGTATCACTTAGCCATAAATTTATAAAACTCATCTAAGCATGGGCTAGCAAACTTAGTAAATGGGATTTCAGCTTTATCATATCTATAGAGAGAATTTACCTTTACTACCTGTGTCGGGTTTTCAGGACCATGAGTTTCTTCAATAGGTGAAGGATTAAGATCATATGTTTCTTCAACAGGCAGTAAATTAAGACCGTGTATTTCTTCAATAGGAGGTAAATTCTTAACATCTTCAGCTTTAATAGATTTTTATTTCATAGATTTCTTTGCCTCTTGCATATCTTCAGGACTGAGAAATAGAACACCTCTCTTCTTCAGAGTTGGTTTAGGAATAGGCTCAGGAACTGGCTCAGCAAGTGTCCAATTATTTTCATTTGTCAACATATTATTCAATAGAATTTCAGCTTCATCCAACGTTCTTTCCCTAAAAATAGAACCATCACAACTATCCAGGTAATCTCTGGAAACATCGGTTAGTCCATTATAAAAGATATCAAGTATTTCATTTTTCTCAAGAGGATGATCAGGCAAAGCATTAAGTAATTGGAGAAGCCTCCCCCAAGCTTGTGGGAGACTCTCTTCTTCAATTTGCACAAAATTATGTATATCCCTTAACGCAGCTTGTTTCTTATGAGCAGGAAAATATTTAGTAGAGAAGTAATAAATCATATCCTGGGGACTAAGCACACAACCAGGATCAAGAGAATTAAACCATATCTTAGCATCACCCTTTAATGAGAACGGAAATATTTTAAGGATATAAAAGTAACGAGTTCTCTCATCATTAGTGAACATGGTGGCTATATCATTTAATTTAGTAAGATGTGCCACAACAGTTTCAGATTCATAGCCATGAAAAGGATCAGATTCAACCAAAGTAATTATATCAGGATCAATAGAGAATTCATAATCCTTATCAGTAACAAAGATAGGTGAAGTAGAAAAAGCAGGGTCAGGTTTCATCCTAGCATTTAGAGATTGCTTATTCCATTTGGCTAATAACCACTTGAGTTCGTATCTATCTTTGCAAGCTAAAATAGCTAAAGCAACTTCTTTTTCAAAAACATAACCCTCAAGAATAACAGGTGAGTCTTCATCATCACTTTCATCAATATTATCAGATTCAATATTTTCATTCTCTCTAACCCTAGCAAGTTGTTCATCAAGAAATTCACCAAGTGGCACAGTAGTATCAAGCATAGAAGTAGTTTCATCATAGTATCATGCATAGCAGAAGTGGCATCATCAATAACATGCAACATATCAGAACGAATAACAGAAGTGGGTTTAGGTGTCGTAAGCTTACTCAAAACAGAAGGTGAATCAAGTGCGGAGCTAGATGGCAGTTCCTTACCTCCCCTCGTAGTTGAGGGATAAATCTTGGTTTTTGGATCTCTCAAGTTCTTCATAATGATAAGCAGATATAAATCCCAAGTGACTCAAAGAATAGAGCTATGCTCCCTTGCAACGGCGCCAGAAAATAGTCTTGATAACCCACAAGTATAGGGGATCGCAACAGTTTTCGAGGGTAGAGTATTCAACCCAAATCTGTTGATTTGACACAAGGGGAGCCAAAGAATATTCTCAAGTATTAGAAGCTGAGTTGTCAGTTCAACCACACCTGGAAACTTAATATCTGCAGCAAAGTATTTAGTAGCAAAGTAATATGATAGTAGTGGTAACGGTAGCAAAAGATAACAGTAGCAAACGTAATATTTTTGGTATTTTGTAATGATGATAGCAATAGCAACGGAAAAGTAAATAAGCGAAGAACAATATATGGAAAGCTCGTAGGCAATGGATCAGTGATGGAGAATTATGCCGGATGCGGTTCATCATGTAAAAGTCATAACCTAGGGTGACACAGAACTAGCTCCAATTCATCAGTGTAATGTATGCATGTATTCCAAATATAGTCATACATGCTTATGGAAAAGAACTTGCATGACATCTTTTGTCCTACCCTCCCGTGGCAGCGGGGTCCTAATGGAAACTAAGGGATATTAAGGCCTCCTTTTAATAGAGTACCGGACCAAAGCATTAACACATAGTGAATACATGAACTCCTCAAACTACGGTCATCACCGGTAAGTATCCCGATTATTGTCACTTCGGGGTTAACGGATCATAACACATAATAGGTGACTATAGACTTGCAAGATAGGATCAAGAACTCTCATATATTGATGAAAACATAATAGGTTCAGATCTGAAATCATGGCACTCAGGCCCTAGTGACAAGCATTAAGCATAGCAAAGTCATAGCAACATCAATCTCAGAACATAGTGGATACTAGGGATCAAACCCTAACAAAACTAACTCGATTACATGATAGATCTCATCCAACCCATCACCGTCCAGGAAGCCTACGATGGAATTACTCACGCACGGCGGTGAGCATCATGAAATTGGTGATGGAGGAAGGTTGATGATGACGATGACGATGGATTCCCCTCTTCGGAGCCCCGAACGGACTCCAGATCAGCCCTCCCGAGAGGTTTTAGGGCTTGGCGGCGGCTCCGTATCGTAAAATGCGATGATTTCTTCTCTCTGATTTTTCTCTCTCCAAAACCAATATATAGAGTTGGAGTTGAGGTCAGAGGAGCTCCAGGGGGGCCACGAGGTAGGGGGGCGTGCCCCCACCCTCGTGGACAGGTGGTGGCCCCCCCGGTCTTCATATTTTGCAAGGATTTTTTATTATTTCCGAAAAGATGTTCCGTGAAGTTTTAGGTCATTCCGAGAACTTCTGTTTCTGCACATAAATAACACCATGGTAATTCTGCTGAAAACAACGTCAGTCCGGGTTAGTTCCATTCAAATCATGCAACTTAGAGTCCAAAACAAGGGCAAAAGTGTTTGGAAAAGTAGATACAATGGAGACGTATCACACCCAAAGAGTGATCATGTTTTTCTTGTGAGAGAAGTTTAGTCTATGGGTCTTCAACATTCAGATCCGTATGTATTTCGCAAATTTCTATGTCTACAATGCTCTGCACGGAGCTACTCTAGCTAATTGCTCCCACTTTAAATATGTATCCAGATCGAGACTTAGAGTCATCTAGATCAATGTAAAAAGCTTGCATCGACGTAACTCTTTATCACCTCCATAACCGAGAAATATTTCCTTAGTCCTCTAAGGATAATTTTGACCGCTGTCCAGTGATCTACTCCTAGATCACTATTGTACTCCCTTGCCAGAATGATGCTAAGGTATACAATAGGACTGGTAAACATCATAGCATACTTTATAGAACCTATGACTGAGGTATAGTGTTAAGGCATATCTCTCTCGATGTAGTTTTGGTGATTGATGACAACATGTTTGCGGACTAATCATGTGCTTTGACCATTTCAGAGTTTCATCCTTTGGCACGAGGCGATTTCTTTCCCCTCGGAGCGTTATTCAAGATGATGTAGCTCTTTCGTTTCTATTTTGGTGGACTAGTTTCATAGGAGGCACTGTACTATCAAGAGGGGGTCCGCTTTGGTAAGGCTAGGGTGGAATCAACACGTACACATCCTTTTCACATCCTCTGAGCCTTTCCGCTTCAATGGAGTGCTCATTCCCCTTCCTTTGTGTTTGTTTTGGGTCCCAGCGGTAGTACCACGGTTCCCAGTGGTAGTACTGCTCAAGAGCCACAGGCGGCAGTATCGCTCAGTAGCAGTAGTACCGCCTGTGGGTCCTCAGCCATAGTACCGCTATGGCACCGGGCTCCTACCGCGTCGATTCGAGGGGGGCGCCTCTCGTGTCGGATTGTGCGGCACTAAGCAGCGACAGTAGATGCGATAGTACCGCCATACCACCGCGGTAGTACCGCGCAAGGGTCTGAACGGCAGTACCGCGTGGGGGAGCGGTAGTACCGTGGTCCCAGTGGTAGTACCGCCCTCTGCGGGGCTGTTCAGGGGGTAACACGGTTGGATTGTTTCCCCCACTATATAAGGGGGTATTCTTCCCCAAAGTTGACTTACCTCTTCCCCCAAAAGCTCCATTATTGCTCCCAGCTCCATTTTCGCCCGATCTCTCTCCCTAGCCAATCAAACTTGTTGATTTGCTCGGGATTGGTTGAGAAGTCCACGATCCACACTTCCACCAAGAGAAATTTGATTCCCCCACTAATCACGGCACCTCGCATTGTGTGAGGGCGTGAGGAGAATACGGTGGCCCTAGTGGCTTCTTGGGGAGCATTGTGCCTCCACACCGCTCCAACGGAGACGTACTTCCCCTCAAAGGGAAGGAACTTCGGTAACACATCCTCATCTTCATCGGCTCCACTCTTGGTTATCTCGTCCCTTTACTTGTGCAAGCTTTTGTGTTATTTACCTTGCTTGCTTGCGTGCTTATTGTTGTTGCATCATATAGGTTACCCACCTAGTTGCACATCTAGACAACCTACTTTGATGCAAAGTTTAAATTGGTAAAGAAAAGCTAAAAATTGTTAGTTGCCTATTCACCCCCCCTCTAGTCAAATATATCGATCCTTTCACATAGGGAATGACTTTTCATTCTCTTTCTATTTTCTGCTGTGGTCGGGTTTTGTGTCTTTACTCAACTTCACACCTTGCAACACAGGTAAGAACTCCTTTTTTGAATGTTCCATTTTGAACTACTTGAAAATCTTGTCAAGGCATGGACTCATTGAAAAAACTTATCAAGCATTTTGATCTATCTCTATAAATCTTGATGCTCAATGTGTAAGCAACTTCATCAAGGTCTTTCTTTGAAAAACTCTTTTCAAACACTCCTTTATGCTTTCCAGAAAATTCTACATTATTTACGATCAACAATATGTCATTCACATATACTTATCAGAAATGTTGTAGTGCTCCCACTCACTTTCTTGTAAATATAGGCTTCACCGCAAGTCTGTATAAAACCATATGCTTTGATCACTTTATCAAAGCATATATTCCAACTCCGAGATGCTTGCACCAGTCCATAAATGGATCGCTGGAGCTTGCTCACTTTGTTAGCACCTTTTAGGATTGACAAAACCTTCTGGTTGCATCATATACAACTCTTCTTTAAGAAATCCATGAAGGAATACAGTTTTGACATCCATTTGCCAGATTTCATAAAATGCGGCAATTGCTAACATGATTCGGACAGACTTAAGCATCTCTACGAGTGAGAAAATCTCATCGTAGTCAACACCTTGAACTTTGTCAAAACTTTTTTCGACAAGTCTAGCTTTGTAGATAGTAACACTACTATCAGCATTTGTCATCCTCTTGAAGCTCCATTTATTTTCTATGGCTTTCCGATCATCGGGCAAGTCAACCAAAGTCCACACTTTGTTCTCATACATGGATCCCATCTCAGATTTCATGGCCTCAAGCCATTTCGTGAAATCTGGCCTCATCATCGCTTCCTCATAGTTCGTAGGTTCATCATGGTCAATTGACATGACCTCCAGAACAGGATTACCATACCACTCTGGTGCGGATCTCACTCTGGTTGACCTACGAGGTTCGGTAGTAACTTGATCTGAAGTTACATGATCATGATCATTAGCTTCCTCACTAATTGGTGTAGGAGTCACAGAAACATATTTCTGTGATGAACTACTTTCCAATAAGGGAGCAGGTACAGTTACCTCATCAAGTTCTACTTCCCTCCCACTCACTTCTTTCGAGAGAAACTCCTTCTCTAGAAAGGATCCATTCTCAGCAACAAATATCTTGCCTTCGGATCTGTTGTAGAAGGTGTACCCAATAGTTACTTTTGGGTATCCTATGAAGATGCACTTCTCCGACATGGGTTTGAGCTTATCAAGATGAAACTTTTTCACATAAGCATCGCAACCCCAAACTTTAAGAAATGATAGCTTTGGTTTCTTGCTAAACCACAGTTCATACGGTGTCGTCTCAACGGATTTAGATGGTGCCCTTTTTAATGTGAATGCAGCTGTCTCTAATGCATAACCCCAAACCGATAGTGGTAAATCGGTAAGAGACATCATAGATTGCACTATATCAAATAAAGTACGGTTATGACGTTCGGACACACCATTACGCTGTGGTGTTCCAAGTGGCATGAGTTTGTGAAACTATTCCACATTGTTTTAATTGAAGACCAAACTCGTAACTCAAATATTCGCCTCTGCGATCAGATCGTAGGAACTTTATTTTCTTGTTACGATAATTTTCCACTTCACTCTGAAATTCTTTAAACATTTCAAATGTTTCAGACTTATGTTTCTTCAAGTAGATATACCCATATCTGCTCAAATCATCTGTGAAGGTCAGAAAATAACGATACCCGCCGCGATCCTCAACACTCATCGGACCTCATACATCAGTATGTATTATATCCAATAAGTCATTTGCTCGCTCCATTGTTCTGGAGAATGGAGTCTTAGTCATCTTTGCCCATGAGGCATGGTTCTCAAGCATCAACTGATTCATAATCAAGTGATTCCAAAAGCCCATCAACATGGATTTTCTTCATGCGCTTTACACCAATATGACCTAAACGGCAGTGCCACAAATAAGTTGCACTATCATTATTAACTTTGCATCTTTTGGCTTCAATATTATGAATATGTGTATCACTATGATCGAGATTCAACAAACCATTTTCATTGGGTGTATAACCATAGAAGGTTTTATTCATGTAAACAGAATAACAATTATTCTCTAACTTAAATGAATAACCATATTGCAATAAACATGTTCAGATCATATTCATGCTCAACGCAAACACCAAATAACACTTATTTAGGTTCAACACTAATCCCGAAAGTATAGGGAGTGTGCGATGATGATCACATAATTCTTGGAACTACTTCCAACACACATCGTTACTTCACCCTTAACTAGTCTCTGTTCATTCTGCAACTCCCGTTTCAAGTTACTACTCTTAGCAACTGAACTAGTATCAACTGCCGAGGGGTTGCTATAAACACTAGTAAAGTACACATCAATAACATGTATATCCAATATACCTTTGTTCACTTTGCCATCCTTCTTATCCGCCAAATACTTGGGGCAGTTCCGCTTCCAGTGACTAGTCCCTTTGCAGTAAAAGCACTTAGTCCCAGGCTTAGGTCCAGACTTGGGCTTCTTCACTTGAGCAGCAACTTGCTTGCCGTTCTTCTTGATGTTCCCCTTCTTAACTCTGCCCTTTTCTTGAAACTAGTGGTCTTGTTAACCATCAACACTTGATGCTTTTCTTGATTTCTACCTTCGTCGATTTCAGCATCACGAAGAGCTTGAGAATCATTTCCGTTATCCTTGCATATCATAGTTCATCACAAAGTTCTAGAAACTTGGTGATATTGACTACAGAACTCTGTCAATCACTATCTTATCTAGAAGATTAACTCCCACTTGATTCAAGTGATTGTAGTACTCAGACAATCTGAGCACATGCTTACTGGTTGAGCTATTCTCCTCCATCTTGTAGGCAAAGTAATGTCAGAGGTCTCATACCTCTCAACGCGGGCATGAGTATGAAATACCAATTTCAACTCTTGGAACATCTTATATGCTCCGTGGCATTCAAAACATTTTTGAAGTCCTGGTTCTAAGCCATAAAGCATGGTGCACTAAACTATCAAGTAGTCATCATACCGAGCTTTGCCAAACGTTCATAACGTCTGTATCTGCTCCTGCAATAGGTCCGTCACCTTGCGGTGCATCAAGGACATAATTCTTCTGTGCAGAAATGAGGATAATCCTCAGATCAGGACCTAGTCCGCATCATTGCTAATATCATTTTTCGGCATAGTTTTTCTCTAGGAACACATCAAAAATAAACGGGGAGCTACATCGCGAGCTATTGATCTACAACATAGATATGCAAATATTATCAGGACTAAGTTCATGATAAATTTAAGTTCAGTTAATCATATTACTTAAGAACTCTCACTTAGATAGACATCCCTCTAATCATCACGTGAGATGGAGTAGTTTTCAATGGTGAACATCACTATGTTGATCATATCTACTATATGATTCATGCTTGACCGTTCGGTCTCAGTGTTTCGAGGACATATCTGCATATGCTAGGCTCGTCAAGTTTAACCCGAGTATTCTGCGTGTGCAAAACTGTCTTACAACCGTTATAGATGAATGTTGAGCTTATCACACCCAATCATCACGTGGTGTCTCGGCACGACGAACTTTGGCAACGGTGCATACTCAGGGAGAACACTTGTACCTTGAAATTTATTGAGAGATCATCCTATAATGCTACCACCGAACTAAGCAAAAATAAGATGTATAAAAGATAAACATCACATGCAATCCAAATACGTGACATGATATGGCCACCATCATCTTGTGCTTTTGATCTCCATCTACAAAGTACTGTCATGATCTCCATTGTTACCAGCATGACACCATGATCTCCATCATCTTGATCTTTTATCAACGTGTCGTCACATGGTCGTCTCACCAGCTATTGCTTTTGCAACTATTGCTATCGCATAGCGATAAAGTAAAACAATTACATGGCACTTGCATCTTATGCAATAAAGAGACAACCATAAGGCTTCTGCCAGTTGCCGATAACTTCAACAAAACATGATCATCTCATACAACAACTTATACCTCATCACGTCTTCACCATATCACATCACAACATGCCCTGCAAAAACAAGTTAGACGTCCTCTACTTTGTTGTTGCAAGTTTTACGTGGCTGCTACGGGCTGAGCAAGAACCGTTCTTACCTACGCATCAAAACCACAACAATATTTTGTCAAGTTAGTGTTGTTTTAACCTTCAACAAGGACCGGGTGTAGTCACACTCGGTTCAACTAAAGTTGGAGAAACTGGCACCTGCCAGCCACCTGTGTGCAAAGCATGTCAGTAGAACCACTCTTGCGTAAGCGTACGCGTAATGTCGGTCCGGGCCGCTTCATCCAACAATACCGCCGAACCAAAGTATGACATGCTGGTAACCAGTATGACTTGTATCGCCCACAACTCACTTGTGTTCTACTCGTGCATATAACATCTATGCATAAACCTGGCTCAGATGCCACTGTTGGGAAACGTAGTAATTTCAAAATTTTCCTACGCACACGCAAGATTATGGTGATGCATAGCAACGAGAGGGAAGAATATAGTCCACATACCCTCGTAGACCGTAAGCGGAAGCGTTATGAGAACGCGGTTGATGTAGTCGAACGTCTTCACGATCCGACCGATCCAAGTACCGAACGCACGGAACCTCCGAGTTCAGCACACGTTCAGCTCAATGACGTCCCACGAACTATGATCCAGCAGACCTTCACGGGAAAGTTCCGTAAGCACGACGGCGTGATGACGGTGATGATGTTGCTACCGACGCAGGGCTTCACCTAAGCACCGCTACGATATGATCGAGGTGGATTATGGTGGAGGGGGGCACCGCACACGGCTAAGGGATCAATGATCAACTTGTGTGTTCTAGGGTGCCCCTGCCCCCGTATATAAAGGAGCAAGGGGGGAGGCCGTCCGGCCCTCCTAGGGCATGCCGGGAGGAGGAGTCCTCCTCCTAGTAGGAGTAGGACTCCCCTTTCCGACTCCTACAAGGAGGACGAAAGGAAGGGGAAAGAGGAGAAGGAAGGAGAGGGAGGAAAAAGGGGGAAAGGGGGGCCGGTCCCCTAGTCCAATTCGGTTTGGGCGAGGGGGTCACGCGCCCTGCCTCCTCACTTCCACCACTTGGCCCATGAGGCCCATTACTTCTTCCCCGTATTCCCGTAACTCCCCGGTACTCCAAAAAATACCCGAATCACTCGGAACCTTTTCGATATCCGAATATAGTCGTCCAATATATTGATCTTTATGCCTCGACCATTTCAAGACTCCTCGTTATGTCCCCGATCTCACCCGGGACTCCGAACTACCTTCGGTACATCAAAACACGTAAACTCATATTACCGATCGTCACCCAATGTTAAGCGTGTGGACCCTACGGGTTCGAGAACTATGTAGAGATGACCGAGACTCGTCTCCGGTCAATAACCAATAGCGGAACCTGGATGCTCATATTGGCTCCTACATATTCTATGAAGATTGAGGGAGTCCTGGATTAGAGGGTGTCCGGATAGCCGGACTATACCTTCGGTCGGACTCCTGGACTATGAAGATACAAGATTGAAGACTTCGTCCCATGTCCGGAAGGGACTTTCCTTGGCGTGGAAGGCAAGCTTGGCGATACGGATATGTAGATCTCCTACCATTGTAACCGACTCTGTGTAACCCTAGCCCTCTCCGGTGCCTATATAAACTGGAGGGTTTTAGTCCGTAGAACCAACAACAATCATACCATAGGCTAGCTTCTAGGGTTTAGCCTCCTTGATCTCGTGGTAGATCTACTCTTGTACTACCCATATCTTCAACATCAATCAAGTAGGACGCAGGGTTTTACCTCCATCAAGAGGGCCCGAACCTGGGTAAAACATTGTGTCCCCTGCCTCCTGTTACCATCCGGCCTAGACGCACAGTTCGGGACCCCCTACCCGAGATCCGTCGGTTTTGACACCGACATTGGTGCTTTCACTGAGAGTTCCTCTGTGCCGTCACCATCAGGAAGGATGCCTCATCCCGTCTTTAAAGACGGCACCGTTGCTAAGGGAGCTTTGGCTGTCGGCCAAACCCTCCGGCTAGGTGGTTTCCTTATGACCGCCTGTTCGGCTGCTGCGCCGATGATGACCTCTCGGGTCATCGAAAGCAATCTTCACGTCAGCTCATAATTCGTCGAGCAGCTAGATCCAATGGAGCTCTCTTCCCTAAACGAGCTCTTGGATCGCATCGCCGCCCTGGGAGTCGCTACGGATTACGACCAGATTGGGCCTAAACCCGATCTGAGAGAGATTAACTCTCCCCAGGTCACCCATCATGTTGCCGTGGTAGAGGGACAGTGTGGCGACCCTTCATCTATCTTAAGGACTAGCTATGTCCGGATTCCTGATCCCTCTAAGCCGGATACCCGCGGAGGGGAGGACATCACTCAAGACCTGAACTTAAAGTCAGGCGACGGGCTAGATTCATTGGACAGCATCCAAGAATCCAAACTTTCAAGTTCGAAAATTCCTTGGCCTCTGGGTCTCAGATTGGGTGAGGTTTTGGATTTGATTCCACCCACCCACCCGTACATAAGCGATCTATCCCAAATTAGGCAAGAGCCCGAAGAAATAGTACATCATTACTGGACCAGATTCCTCCTGGTTATGAACGGGATAAAGGACTACCGCGAGGAAGATGCAATTTCATTCTTCTGCAATAATTGCACGGACAAGGGAATCCTCAACGCCATAAGTCGCTGTGATATTACACGCTTCGCTGACTTGGCGTCCATAGTACGAAAGTACTGTGCGATGGAAAGCGCCTGGAAAACCGAAATAAAATTTTGGGGCAATCTAGCCCTGAATACAAACCCAGTCCGAAATAAAAGGGTGCATCATCGCCAGACACCCGGGTTCAATACCAAAAAGCAAAAGACCTCTACAGGGCACGGAACCGTACTGGAAGGATGGCTTAATGGACCCTGTAAAATTCACAGTGCAGAGGGCGCCACACCAACTCACAGCCTTAGAGCATGTTGGATACTCCGGCAGGTGGCAAGAATTGGTGAAGATCTTCTAATTCCAGAAGCCACAGAAAGCCACCCCAGAGACACCAGTACGGTATTAACAGTCTTCGAGACTTCCGCATCAAATAATATGCGAAAAAGAACACTCCGCAGCCTTGTCGAAGTCTACCAAGTAGCAACAATAAACCCATGGAGTGATACGGCTATTGCTTTTAACGCCAGTGATGAACCTAAATTGCGAATAGCCCGAGCACCAGCTCATTGGTCCTCAGTCCAATAATGGACGACTTTCGTCTTAACAAGGTACTCATGGATGGCGGCAGCGGATTGAACCTCATTTATGAGGAAACCCTTCAAAAATGGAAATAGACTGGAACCGCATTGAGCGAAGCAGCACAACCTTTAGAGGAATAATCCCCAGTCGAGAAGCGCGCTGCACAGGAAAAATCACACTAGATGTGGTGTTCGGCACGCCGGATAATTACAGGTCCGAAGAGGTCACGTTCCAAGTGGCCCCGTTCAGTAGCGGATACCACGCTTTGCTAGGGCGGGAAGCATTTACAATCTTCCAAGCAATACCGCCATAGTGATCCGGACCTAATGGAATCATCACTCTCGCTAGTGATCTGGACATAGCACTCCACGCCAAAAACAAGACAGCCGCACTGGCCCTCAAGGCGCTATCCGAAGCCCTAGCGGCCGAGGAATTGACTGCACTGCGCTCCACAGTGAATAGGGACAATGTGATACTCAACAAAAGATCCAAGTCCACCTCCTTTAAACCGGCGGACGAAATAGTCAAATTCCAGGTCCATCCAACGGACCCCAATAAAACAGCTTCCATCGAGGCACAGTTAAACCCTGATGTAAACGCCGCACTGTGAGAGTTCCTACGAGAGAATTGGGACATTTTCGCCTAGCACCCTTCAGACATGCCAGGAATCCCACGCAGGCTGGCCGAACACAGCTTAAATATCCTAAAAGGATTTAAGCCAGTCAAATAGGCTCTTCGGCATTTTTCCGAACCTAAGAGACAGGCCATGGGAGAGGAACTAGCCAAGCTATTGGAGGTCAGATTCATCAAAGATATAAAACACCTGGACTGGCTAACAAACCTGGTGATGGTACCAAAGAAGGACAAATCCTGGCACCTGTGCATTGATTTTAAAGACCTTAACAAGGCTTACCCAAAGGATCCCTTCCGTCTCCCCCGCATCGATCAAATTATTGACACTACCGCAGGACACGATTCGTTGTGTTTCCTCGACGCATACTCCGTCTACCATCAAATAAAGATGGCAGAGTCAGACCAAGCCGCAACGGCATTCATCACACCATACGGCCCATTCTGCTTCAACACAATGCCCTTCGGGCTCAAAAACGCCGGCGCAACATATCAGCGCATGATTCAGACATGTCTGGCAAACCAGAGCGGCAAAACAGTGGAGGCATACGTAGATGATGTGGTCGTTAAAACAAGACATGTCGAATCTCTAGTAGACGACTTGAGGCTAATATTCGATAACCTCCGAACATATGACATCAAGCTCAACCCGGAAAAATGCGTTTTCGGCGTTCCAGCCGAAAAGCTCTTGGGCTTCATTGTATCTGGTAGAGGAATTGAAGCAAATCCAGCCAAGATCCAAGCTCTGTCACAATTGGATATCCCGAAGGACCTCAAACAAATACAAAAATTAATCGGATGCGTGGCGGCTCTAAGCCACTTTATCTCCCGCTTGGGAGAAAAGGCCCTACCCCTTTACCGCCTCCTTCGACGCACCGAACACTTCGAGTGGACGGATGCAGCCATGGACGGACTCGACGAAATAAAAGCCATCTTGGCAACAAACCCAGTCCTAGCCGCGCCAAACATTGGCGAACCAATGCTATTATACATTGCAGCAACCCATCAGGTCGTAAGCGCAGTGCTCGTCGTCGAACGAGAAACGGACGGACACAAATTCCCCCTTCAAAAGCCGGTTTACTATGTGTCCACTGTCCTTACTCCATGCAAGTCACGGTACCCGCATTATCAAAAGATTGCGTACGCGGTATTTATGGCATCCCGGAAGCTGCGACACTACTTTCAAGAGTGTTCAATAACAGTAGCCTCGGAAGTGCCACTTAACGACATTATAAACAACCGCGACGCGACGGGCCGGATTGCAAAATGGGCCATTGAGCTCCTCCCGTTCGACATAACTTACAAGCCACGGCGAGCTATCAAGTCGCAAGTTTTGGACGACTTCGTCGCAGAATGGACGGAGGCCGAACTCCCTAAAGAGTACGACACATATTCAAACTAGGTCATGCACTTCGACAGCTCCAAAATGTTGGCCGGTCTAGGGGCTGGCGTCGTTTTGACGTCTCCCACAGGAGACACAGTTCAATACGTACTCCAGATAATGTACTTAGACTACAACAATGTAGCCGAATATGAGGCCCTTTTACATGGTCTCCGGATGGCAGTATCCATGGGCATTCAACGCCTAGAGGTGCGCGGGGACTCGAACCTCGCAATATCCCAAATAAATGGAGACTTTGATGCCAAGGATCCAAAAATCGTAGCTTATCGCAACGCCGTCCTAAAAATGTCAGCTCGGTTCGAAGGGCTCGAATTTTACCATATAGCCCGGGAAAATAATCAGGCGGCACATGTCCTGGCACGCATCGGCACAAAACGCGATGTAGTCCCCCCCAACATCTTCTTGGAAAGGCTGTTCAAGCCATCCGTAGTATGGGAAGGGGAACCCGGCAATAACAGCCCGGACCCAACCGCACTGCCTGACACCGAACACTCTGACATAATTGGAGGCTCTGCCAATGAAATAACACCTTCAGCCCACGTAATAATGGCCATCATCGCCCCGTGGACAGAACCATTCCTCGCCTACCTTACTAGGCAGGAACTCCCCGAGGATCAAAATGAGGCACGTTGCATAGTGCAACAATCTAAAGCCTATAAAGTCCATGAGGGAGATCTTTATAAGAAAAGCACTACCGGAGTCCTTCAAAGGTGCATCTCCGAAGAGGAAGGGCGGAACCTCCTGGCTGAAATTCATGCCGGACTCGGCGGTCATCACGCTACAGCTCGGTCCCTTATAAGCAAGGCCTTCCGTACAGGCTTTTATTGGCCGACGGCCCGGGCAGACGCCCAGGACTTAGTCCAACGATGCGTCAGTTGCCAGCTTTTTGCAAACCAAAGCCATATGCCACCCACCGCCCTCCAAACTATCCCCATCACTTGGCCCTTCACAGCCTGGGGGCTTGACATGGTTGGACCCCTTAAAGGCGAAACCCACAAGAAAAAATACTTACTGGTCATGGTGGATAAGTTCACCAAATGGATAGAAGCCAAGCCTGTTAAGACGGCCGAATCCGGACCGGTGATAGACTTTATATCCAGGGTTGTACACCGTTACGGCGTCCCCCACAGCATCATCACTGACAACGGCACGAACTTTACGGCCGACGAGGTAAAACTCTGGTATAAAAACATGGGCATCAAGCTCGATTATGCTTCCGTCTATCACCCACAAACTAACGGCCAGGTCAAACGTGCAAATGGTCTTATCATGAGAGGCATTAAACCCAGATTAGTGCGGTCCCTTAAGAAATCTAATACGCACTGGGTAGAGGAGCTCGACTCCGTACTCCGGGGGCTGCGGACCATGCCGAATCGCACCACCGGATACAAACCATTCTTCATGGTGTATGACGCAGAGGCAGTTTTGCCCTACGACATAATTCATGACTCACCTCGAGTGCGCATGTACGAAGAAAGAGAAGCCGAGCTCGATCGGCAGGACAGTTTGGACGCCTTGAAGGAAGAGCGTGACGTGGCAAAAGCCCGTTCCGCATTCTATCAACATCAGGCTCGAAGATACCAAAACAGAGAAGTACGGGCCAAAAATTACAATGTTGGCGAGTTAGTTCTACGCCTGCCGGATAAGAAAAAGGACAAACTCAAGCCCAAGTGGGAAGGTCCCTTCATAATTGACCAAGTCCTGACTGGTGGAGCGTACCGCCTGCGAGATGCATCGGATAACCGACTCGAGCCGAACCCATGGAACGCAGCCCATCTCCGAAGATTCTATGCCTAGCGCCGGACTCTGTGTTCGTCTCCTTCCTCTGTCCATTTTTTATATACTTTCTGTCTTACATTTCTCTCCTTCTCCTCTCTCTCTCTCTCTTATAGCCTTTAAAGGCTCATAAAGTGATGCGCTATCCGCGCTCATTAAACCTGGGGGCTTCTTTAAACAGAATCTTATTTATACGGGCTTCATGCCCAACACATGTGTCACACTTTCGCATGTACCTTTTATTCACCATTATATGCATCGATATGACTTAAGTTTTGGCCAAGCCGGGTTGCCTGGCTCCTATACTTACCCCTACATTTCCGATTGTTCGGCTAGGTGGTAAAGGGAGCACCTCTGCGATTGTTACTACCAGGTCAGCCGGATGTGTACCTCAGACTAGGTGAAGCCGAAATCTAGCATTCTTAAGGGAATATTCGGTCGGTGAACTAAATATGATCTTTTTTCACTTATTTATCTATACGCCCCCAGATGTTTTTCCTGCCTCTCTTTTCACAGAATGGACATGCACTTTAGGGCATGCCTCCCAGGGAAAGGAACCCCTAACGGAACTATTCTCCCTAGAAGATGTTTCTTACTAACCATGTAATATAACATAACTAGTTGGGCACTTGTCTGTTCAAGCACTAATGACCCCTATGCCTGGTCTCCATGCATACCCCGGTTCTTATATAACAGCGAGGGTATTCAGACACACTCCGGACCGTCAGGTCCCGAGGTTGAAGCGAAAAGGTCGGCCACGACAAACGATCTACAATCCGGCTAGAAGGCATTACACATGTCAATTAAAATTACATAGTCAATCTGACTGATTGTATTCCTCTTCAATACCATCTAACAGGCTGTCTAGCTTATAGTCCTGTTGGGAATACTTTGCAGCCAATTCTACTTGGCCGTATACTAAGCTCACAGGTATCTCCTTCCCATGAGGCCCCATGGGTCCGACCTCGGCCATGTGGTTTGGGTCAGCCTTCGTGTACCGTGTCTTCACCATGGCCCAGGCCTCCCTGGCGCCTTGATGGCAGGCCGACATCTTCCATAATCGGAAGCGCCGCCGCGCTCCCTTCAGCTTCTCTACAAGATCTCCAAGGCCTTCGGGCATGGAGACGGATGGCCACAAGCCTGGGTGACGCCTTGCATCACCTGCCGAACTCGCTTGTGCATTTGTGAGAGCTCGGGAAGAAGGTCACCCGTAGAACCGGGCATTTCCTCTGCAGGACGACCTGTTAGCATACCTACATACATTACTCTGTTAGTCGACTTCCTCGCCGAACTCTTTTTTTAAAGTTCGTTTAAGCACTTACTAAATATGCCGCGTCGAAGCCGTTGATTCTCCTTAACGGAGTCCAACAGCTGGGCACGAACATCCTTCACTTCGACGCCCAGCTTGGTGTTGGCATCTTGGAGATCGTTCTTCTCCCGCCTCACCTTTGTCAGCACACTCTCACCAGCCTTCAGCTGGCGTAGGAGTTGTTGCTTTTTCGGATTTAATCTGGCGCCATCTGTAATTTCATTTGTCAGATTTGCACCCACGCTGCACTTCGCAAAATACTTATCTTTCGAAGTGTATATTACCAGAGGGGGTCTCCTTGGGCTCCCCTGCCGCGGCTAGTGCGGCCTCAAGTTGGGCTTTGAACTCTTCCAACTCCTGGAACAGTAGGGTATTCTTTTCTGTAAGAACCTGCATAACAAATGATCCTTAAATCAGTTATTCTAACTGTTTCAAGTCTCGGGGGCTACTGGTATATATATAATTACCAAAATTTTCTTACCCGTATGTCTTTTACATATTGCTCTATGGCTCTGGCTAGACCATTTTGAGCGGCACAGAGGTACGCATGTCCCAAATTGAAGGCATCCAATGCCTCTTGGGAGAAACAAGCGTCGCGAAGAACTGTCCGGCGATGCATGTGGTTCATGGCACTCTCCACCTCGGAATTGGTGGCAGACAGCCTGTCCGCATCCTCTGTCGGAGGAGCGTCCGGTGCGCGCCTTGTGTTCGCCTCCGCTTCCGGACCAGGCTTTGGAGCCTGGTTGGTGGAGGCGCGATTGGCAACCTCTCCGGATATAGTCTGGCGAGGTCTCTTCGTCCTGAAGAGAGCATGAGCGTTAATATGCCTTGAAGGAATAACACCTGGGAATAAGATGGCACACTATACCTTTGCGCCGGCGTCTCAGTCCGGACCGCACTTCTTTTCAGCCCACGGGGCCTTGCCGCCCCTCGTTGGCTAGTCGCCGCAGGCTCGGCCTCCCATCTCAAGGACCTCCCCTACAAAACACAGTTGTCATACGGCAATCAAAAACACGCGAGGATAGATTCCTTTTCAAAGTGCTGGGACTTCGGTCTCAGTTACCTGTGAGGCTGGGAGTAGCCCTGGGTAATCGGCCGTAATGGCCACCAAGGCGTTGTCCTTGCTCAATTGATGAAACACCCCATCAATCAGCTCCATAGATAAGTCTGGATCCTCTTGAGAGGCCGGGTCGAGGGACCGTCTTGGATCATCGGGTTGTGGAGGAGGGCTGTTTATTTCTTTAACAGCCTAGCGCAGTTCCTGCGTTGAAGTCGTTAGACTGAATATTTAACGATGAGAATATAAAACGGATGGGCAAGTAAAAGTGTCCACTTACCCAACTTGGGGGATTGTACATAGAAAATCCACCCTGTGGGTTGACGCGGAGAAATTCCTCCTCTTCTCCCTTGTACAAAGTGGACAAGATCTTTATTAGAGCGGCAGCCGAATCCGGCCCCTTAAGGCCGTGGCGGGTGGCATCGTCCTCCCCGTTGAAGTCCCACGTGGGGTGGCCTCTATACTGGAGCGGCTGCACCCCTCGCATGATGCATGCGGCCATGACCCCGATCATGGTCAGTCCGGAATGAGCTAACAATCTTATCCGGCCCATCAGGTAAAGAACGTCCTTGTCGCTTTCCCTCTGAGGGCTCCGTGGACGCCAGCTTAGGCGCTTCTTTAGGGGAGCACTGTCGAACTCGGGGAGGCCGATCCAGACAGGATCCGGCAGCGGGACGTCCTCTATATAAAACCATTCCGAAGGCCAGTCCTCGGACGCCTTCTTTGGGGTTCCGGATAGATATCCGGTCCCGGCGATGCGCCACACTTCGGCTCTGCCCACTTGATATATTGACCCCTTCTGAGAACGGGGCACAAGGCAGAATAGCCTTTTCCACAACGCGAAATGAGCCTCGCAGCCCAAAAACAGCTCGCAAAGGGCTACGAAGCCCGCGATATGCAATGTGGAGGCAGGCGTGAGGTTGTGCAGCTAGAGGCCATAGAACTCCAGGAGCCCCCGGAGAAACGGATGAATTGGAAATCCGAGCCCTCTTATGAAGTAAGGGACAAGGCATACCCGCTCTCCTTTGGAGGGATTGGGGGCGCTCTCCGCTTGCTCTCCGCCATTATAGGTGGCAAGTCCGGCTCGAACCGGGACCATATAGGCCGGGGGGAGAAATCCCTTGGTCTGGAGCGTCACTAGCTCGCTGTGCGTGGATGGAGCATCTCTCCCAATCTCCAGGCTGAGGGCTGGAAGGGCGAGAGGAGGAGCTGCGGCGGCCGGCCATGATAGAATGGACCTCTGTCGGATACGCCCTGATGAATACTCGCGGAGGGGAGAAGGTGTGGTTTGGATCTAAATCCTCGTCCCCTTAAATAGGCGGCTCATTCACGCGGCTAGGGGTGTAAATGTAAAAACACCCTGACTTTTCGTATTCGTTTGACACGTGGAAGACGGCCATTATTGGGCGTAGAAGCCAAGGAGCGCTACAAGAAACCGGACATTATTCAACAGGTACACGGAATTTGGAGGAGAACCCGCCTAGCAATGCCGAAGACAATCTGCGCGCCGGACTCGTCGTCATTGAAGCCTGGTTCAGGGGCTACTGAGGGAGTCCTGGATTAGGGGGTGTCCGGATAGCTGGACTATACCTTCGGCCGGACTCCTGGACTATGAAGATACAAGATTGAAGACTTCGTCCCGTGTCCGGAAGGGACTTTCCTTGGCGTGGAAGGCAAGCTTGGCGATACGGATATGTAGATCTCCTACCATTGTAACCGACTCTGCGTAACTCTAGCCCTCTCCGGTGTCTATATAAACTGGAGGGTTTTAGTCCATAGAACCAACAACAATCATACCATAGGCTAGCTTCTAGGGTTTAGCCTCCGTGATCTCGTGGTAGATCTACTCTTGTACTACCCATATCTTCAACATCAATCAAGCAGGACGTAGGGTTTTACCTCCATCAAGAGGGCCCGAACCTGGGTAAAACATTGTGTCCCCTGCCTCATGTTACCATCCGGCCTAGACGCACAGTTCGGGACCCCCTACCCGAGATCCGCCGGTTTTGACATCGACAAAGATTTTTATCGGTCAAACCGCATAACAACTTACGTTGTTCCCTTTGTCATCGGTATGTTACTTGCCCGAGATTCGATCGTCGGTATCACAATACCTAGTTCAATCTCGTTACCGGCAAGTCTCTTTACTCGTTCCGTAATGCACTATCCCGCAACTAACTCATTAGTTGCATTGCTTGCAAGGCTTATAGTGATGTGCATTACCGAGAGGGCCCAGAGATACCTCTCCGACAATCGGAGTGACAAATCCTAATCTCGATTCATGCCAACTCAGCAAGTACCATCGGAGACACCTGTAGAGCATCTTTATAATCACCCAGTTACGTTGTGATGTTTGGTAGCACACAAAGTGTTCCTCCGATATTCGGGAGTTGCATAATTTCATAGTCAGAGGAACATGTATAAGTCATGAAGAAAGCAGTAGCAACAAACTAAACGATCATCGTGCTAAGCTAACGGAATGGGTCAAGTCAATCACATAATTCTCTAATGATGTGACCTCGTTAATCAAATGACAACTCATGTCTATGGTTAGGAAACTTAACCATCTTTGATTCAATTACCTAGTCAAGTAGAGGCATACTAGTGACACTCTGTTTGTCTATGCACTCACACATGTACTAAGTTTCCGGTTAATACAATTCTAGCATGAATAAGAAACATTTATCATGATACAAGGAAATAAATAATAACTTTATTATTGCCTCTATGGCATATTTGCTTCAGTGTCACCCTTGGGCGAGAGAGAATGACAGTTGTGGATCTAGGCTGGAGGATTGATGGCGGTGGATCTAGCGCTCGGCCTCGAAGACGCCGATGGCTGACAGGTGGTTCCGGGACTCGTGGAGGGTGGGGATGATCCCCGGTCGACGGACCACAACGACAACGGTCTTGCCGACAACGTGCTTCTTCATCGATTCACAACGCCTTTCTTGGAAATGGCTTTTCTACGAGTCCGGCAACAGTTAGCAGCTGTGATGGCAGTTGCGGGATTACTTAAGGACTTTTCCGTACCTTTTTTCTAGGAGAATATTTTCTGCGAAGTTCTTTGGGCACGTGTTGTCATTCGACCTTTCTGGTTGGTTCCGCGTGCGTGCTTGTATTCATCTTGTTTGTGATCAACATTTGGGGAAAACATTGAGAGAAGAGAGCGGCGGAGTGGGCGTGTTTGCCATTGCAATGTAAAATTTACAACTTTAATCTGCATAAAAGAAGGAACGAACACGAAAGTGCTTCTAATCACAAATTTGGACGGCAGTAGTATTACCGAACCCGTCCGTGTTGGGGTCGCGTCTCTCCACTGAACGGGCGCAACGAGTGACCAAATTTAACCACGCGGTGGTTTTGCGACTCTTCGTCTTCGTCTCTCGACTACTGTTCCCATTTCTTTCCTACGCGGGGAGGGGAGGAGGAGGAGGCGCCTTCTCGCGCGAACCAACGCGACGTTTTCACCGCGGCGGCCCCGCCAGTTCCTTTCTTTCCACCTCTACCAAACGTCCAAACCACAGCCGGCTTGCCCCCACTCCACTATATATACGCGCCACTCACCCGCTCCGGCCCCGCCCCGTCCCTGTCTCGATCGTCCCCTGCTGTCGTCAGGCCGCTCCTCCCCCATCATCGCCTCCACCACTCAAGCCAACGGTCCGATTCGCCACCGCCGGTGAGTTCCCGCAGATCATTCTCCTCGCCGCTTGTCTCTCCTTCTCTTTCTCCGAGTCAAATTGTGCCTGCACTCATCCCAATTTTGGTTTGCGACCGAGTTTCTTTCCAATTTGCTCTTCTTGTACACCGGTGCATGGACTGTGGACTGTGGTGTTTGCTTAGATGAGTACTTAGATCGTAGTGTTTCATGCATACAGAAGCTTCATTTTCTGTAGGATGGTGTCGGAACCATGTGCTCGGGAGGAAGATAGCAGAAATCCAGCGTTCATGTCAGTCGGTGCTCAGTACTCAACACAATGCCGCGTGCGTCCCGGGTAGGAGAAAGGGGATTGCTCCGCTCTGACATGGCTGGCCCGGCCGGGCTCTTCTCTGAATCATGTGGCGTAAGACAGTGCCACCGACCTACAACGTCGCCGACTTAACACTAGTTGGTTGGGGATCCAACTGGCGGTTACTGTAATTAACAGAGCTTCCTTGCCGGCAACGGAACATGGCATGGCAAGAGATCTCTGAACCCTCGCATTCCCGTCGACATCCCAGTAGTGCCCAGGGTTAATTAATTAACCAAAGGAAATTCCAAAATAACACGACGAAACCGCCATTGCTCCCGTGAAATCATGTCCAGTTCAGTGCGAGTGTGCGCTGTCCGGGTCCCTGTCATCCGTGGTGTCAAAAGCCCCAAACCGACTTACTATTTTTTCCCCTTGTAAATCTCCGATCGGATCTGACCTCTGCCTTGCCGGCGAAGAAACGCGGGGCACTATATTTATCCGGCGCCCATACCCTTTCACACGGCAGGGCCGGCACACATCTGCGACAGCCCGTTGCTCTCTTGTTCTTCTTCTCCGCTGGGGAAAAGATCGTTTCAATACATCCCCTTTCTTGCAACGGGAAATTTGCATGATTGTGTTAGGCTGGAACTGACCGAATTGGATTTAATTTTGATGGTGGTTGGGTTTTACTGTGCGTGATCGAGTAATTGGCACCAAGAACTTGGGATTTTGATCTTGCCGCTTTAATTTGGTAATTAATCAAGAATTTCAGAGTTTAATACTATGAATTATGATGCGAGCATGACAACAATCTGCATCCAGTGAATACGTTTTAATTCTTGCTTTCTTGACCATCCTTGTCCTTGGCAGGGAGGATTTGCACTGCAATTGACCTCTGATTCAACTCTCTCCACCAAGATCACTCTTTTTCCGGTGCCTAATTGACCGGCCAGCGCCATGAGGAAGAACGCATCGTTTGTCCTGTTGATTTTGGCCTGCCTGTGGCTGTGCCCTCGGCGGGGCAGCGGGTTCTCATGGAACATTTTCTCGTCTCCGTCCTCCTCGGCGGCCGGTAACAGTCCCCCGATGATGGAGCTCGACGGCGCGGTGGCCGACTTCTCCATGGACGTCACCAACAACCCGCGAGGGGTGAAGCTGCTGGAGAACGCGCGGAACAAGCTCGCGGGGCCCAAGAACTGCTGGCAGGACGCGTACCGGAACCTCTTCGCCGGCTGCGGCGAGATCATGGCCGACAAGGAGCGGCAGGCGCGCCTCGCGTGGCACCTCAGCAGCTGCTACCAGGAGGACTCGGGCCGGCCGGCCTTCCCGTCCTGCGCCGGCGGGTCCAGGATGGTGCACTGCCGCAAGAAGCTGGGCGACTCGGAGAGCAAGTTGTTCCTCGAGTTCTTCCTGGAGACCAACACGCTGTGCCACCAGCTGCAGGCGGAGGCCTTCAAGCACAGCACGGAGCGGCTGGTGAACGACCTCACGCGCTCCTCCAAGTCGGCGGAGGAGAAGCTGGAGGTGATCGAGGCGCGGTCGGAGGAGATCATCAGGGAGTCCGGCAAGGTGCGGGACGCGCTGTCGTCCATCGAGGCGCAGGCGGACCGCCTCGCGGAGACGTCCAAGGGCGTGGGCGCGCAGATCGACGACGTGCTGGCGCACTCCAGGACCATCTCCGACCAGTCCAAGGAGATCGCCGCCTCCCAGGCGGAGCTCAAGGAAGGGCAGGCCGAGATGAGGAAGAAGATCGAGGCCGGCATGGAGCGCATCCAGGAGTCGTACGATCAGCTGGGGGACGGGATGGGGAAGCTCACGGAGGAGGCCGTGGGCATTCAGAAGGAGATCGCAACTGTCGGCGACCTGATGTCTTCCAAGATGCTGGTTCTCCAGGGCACTGCCGATGAGATTGGGAGTGTGGCGGGCAAATCGTTGGAGAATCAGATGCAGCTCTTGGATGGGCAGAACAAGGCCATGGATGGATTGACTAGCCTCCACACCTTTCAGTCCCAGGCTCTCGAGGAAAGCAGGTAATGCATTTTGTTGTGTAAAAAATAACTGAATTTTCCATCTTTCTTTTAATGTGTGTGGGGACTGTGGACACAAAGAGATGCTGATTTTTATCTGAAATTGCAGGGAAACTTTGGAGAAATTTGCACTGTTTGGGCAGCGTCAGCAGGAAGAGCTGTTGTTGAAGCAGGAGCAGATCCGGCAGGCTCATGATCATCTCATCCTGAATTCACACTCCATACTAGCAGCTCAGGTACTAGCTTTAGTATTTTCTCAACTAAAATTATTTTCATCACGTGATAAAATCTAACTCGCACCTGTATGCTAACTGAACCTTTTTTGGGCCTGCAGGAGGAGTTCAGAGCGAAGCAGGCCAACATCTTCGCGGCGCTGGACAAGCTCTACATCCTCCACAACGCCATTCTAGCCGAGTCCCGCTTCATCAAGGCCTTCTTCTTCTACTGCTGCATCGTCTTCCTCATCTACATGCTCACCAGCGCCAAGCAGACCTTCAGCATCAGAGGCCAACTTTACTTCGGTAAGATCATTGTTTTTCTTCAGTTTTCTTCGGATCTGTACTAGTTGCTGCAACCCATTGCATCTATGTCACTGCATATTGTTCGATTTCCTAACGTCTTTTTGGGCAGGTCTGTGCGTCACGCTCCTGCTAGAGATGGGTCTGATCAAGATCGCAGCCGGCAACTTGGACAACCAGTTCTGGGTCCTGTCCAAGGTGTTCTTGGTCAGATTGCTGTTCCTGGCCGCCGCCACTATCCAGATCTTGCATTCCATATTCACGTTCAGGTGAGTAAGAAACTACGAACTCTCAGGTTGAGATTGCGCACTTACAAAAAGATGGTTGAGTTTAATTAACTCGTTGGAACATTATATTTCAGGGACTACGAAGTTCTGAACCACCGGCTGCTCCAGACGCTGGTGGACAAGGTCCGGACACTGGAGGAGAACGCAGGCGACAGGATGCTCTGGTACGGCTCGGAGAGCGACGAGAGCCTGAGGAACTACTCGTGGGTCTTCGACGAGCTGACGGATGAGGCGGACAGCACAGCCGACCCTAACTACGCCCTGCCGGAGCAAACCCGCCGGAGGTACGGCGCCCTGCCGGAAGAGGTCGCCGAGAACTCCATCACCACGTCGGGTAGCCGGAGGTACAACCTGCGGCGCCGGAGCAAGCAGTGATGGAGACCGACGTTTTTGCTCCCTGTGGAAATGCGGCGGGGTTTGTGGTTTTATTTCCGAGAGAGAGAAGAAGGTTTGCGGCAGTTCTTAGCTTGGGTGTGTGATGCTGTGATCTACTACTTCTACGTCGTTTGTATTTAGCTGGCACGTATGAGTTTGGTTTTTGCCGGTCAATCTGAAATGATAGGATATGTATAAGGATGTTGACGATATGTTTATAGCAAATTTAACTTAATTGTAATGAAAACTACGACTGTTGAATGACTCTTTACTGTAAATCATTCAAACGAGTTTCATTCTGCAGTTTTTTCACTGTAATTTTTGTAGCGTATTTTTTTTCAGTCAGTATTTTTCTTTAGAGCAACTTTTTTTCAGTCAGTCTAGCCTGGAAATTCGTAAATGTGACCTGTTGCGAGCAATAAGCCCATAAGCCTGCATTGCCTGAAGCTTTATACATGGGCCGAATCTTGTTTGTGTACCTTTAATAGATAGTGTTGTTTTTCTTTTCTATACAATCTTTTAAAATATATTTATTATCAGTAACTTTATATAAAGCAGTTTAACACTAAGTAAAATGATAATGTGTTGTAAAAAAGAACTGTTCACCTCTATGTAACAGATTCAGTGTTCGTGAGAAAAAAAATATTCATGTGTTTCAAAAATGAAGAGGAAAATGTTCAAATATTTCAAATAAGTCTTGGTGTTTTTTAATCTTTCATATATTGCAAGAAAAAAACACATATCACAATAAATGTTCATGTACTCCAAAAAAACTTAATATTTTTCTAAAAAAATATTCTTGTGTATGAATGTAGATTTTCTTCTTTCGAAAAGAAATATTCACATGTTAAAAAGGTGTTCATACATATAAAAAATAGTCATGCATTTCACGCAAAAAAAGGAAAAAAGAAAGGAAAGGATAGGTGGAAACAAAGTTTTTTTAGCAATGCAGACTGAAGTAAACAACATAGAAAATGTTACTAGGTTGGCCCATGTTCCATTGACCGTAGTCACACACATGAAAGCCGGTACCTCTTCACCGGTCGCAGTGAGATTTTCCCCTTTGGCCCAATAAGCTTTTGAGATGACCCAATAAGACAATAACATTTGGAAGACAAAAAAGAGATTAATTCTCCAAAGAGTAATCTGGAGAGGTCACACTTGGAGAGTTAGTAATGGCGAAAAAATATTAAAATTTGGAAAGATGCCTGGATCCCACAATCTCCCTCTAGAACGGCGATAACCATGTGGGTAATCAACTCCTTTCCCGGGTTTGTGACCATATATTGATCCTGTATCAGGAGACTGGGATGAAGGGCTAGTAAATCAAACCTTTTGGCATGTTGATGCTCAAAGGATCTTTGCTATTCCCCTACCTATCCATGAATGACAAATTTCGTGGCATGGAGCATGAAAAAGACTGGTATTTTCTCTGTTCAATCGGCTTATCACGTGGAATGGGACTGAAGGAAATATGCCCTAGAGGCAATAATAAAGTTATTATTTATTTCCTTATTTCATGATAAATGTTTATTATTCATGCTAGAATTGTATTAACCGGAAACATAATACATGTGTGAATACATAGACAAACAGGTCACTAGTATGCCTCTACTTGACTAGCTCGTTAATCAAAGATGGTTATGTTTCCTAACCATAGACATGAGTTGTCATTTGATAAACGGGATCACATCAATAGGAGAATGATGTGATTGACTTGACCCATTCCGTTAGCTTAGCACTTGATCGTTTTAGTTTACTGCTATTGCTTTCTTCATGACTTATACATGTTCCTATGACTATGAGATTATGCAACTCCCGATTACCGGAGGAACACTTTGTGTGCTACCAAACGTCACAACGTAACTGGGTCATTATAAAGGTGCTCTACAAGTGTCTCTGATGGTACTTGTTGAGTTGGCATAGATCGAGATTAGGATTTGTCACTCCGGTTGTCGGAGAGGTATCTCTGGGCCCTCTCGGTAATGCACATCACTATAAGCCTTGCAAGCAATGCAACTAATGAGTTAGTTGCGGGATAGTGCATTACGGAACGAGTAAAGAGACTTGCCGGTAACGAGATTGAACTAGGTATTGAGATACCGACGATCAAATCTCGGACAAGTAACATACCGATGACAAAGGGAACAACGTATGTTGTTATGCGGTTTGACCGATAAAGATCTTCGTAGAATATGTAGGAGCCAATATGAACATCCAGGTTCTGCTATTGGTTATTGACTGGAGATGTGTCTCGGTCATGTCTACATAGTTCTCGAACCCGTAGGGTCCGCACGCTTAACGTTCGGTAACGATCGGTATTATGAGTTTATGTGATTTGATGTACCGAAGGTAGTTCGAAGTCACGGGTGAGATCGGGGACATGACGAGGAGTCTCTAAATGGTCGAGATGTAAAGATCGATATATTGGACGACTATATTCGGACATCGGAAAGGTTCCGAGTGATTCGGGTATTTTTCGGAGTACCGGGAAGTTACGGAAATACGGGGAAGAAGTATTGGGCCTCATGGGCCAAGTGGTGGAAGAGAGGAGGCAGGGCGCCCCCCCCCCCCCTAGCCCAAACCGAATTGTACTAGGGGCCGGCCCCCTTTCCTCCTTTCCTTCCTTCTCCCCTTCCCCCTTCCTTTCCTCCTCCTAGTAGGTGTAGGAAAGGGGAGTCCTACTCCTACTAGGAGGAGGACTCCTCCTCCTGGCGTGCCCTACAGGGGCCGGGCGGCCTCCCCCCTTTCTCCTTTGTATATGGGGGAAGGGGGCACCCTAGATCACACAAGTTGATCATTGACCCCTTAGTCGTGTGCGGTGCCCCCCTTGTTGGGGAACGTAGTAATTTCAAACAAATTCCTACGCACACGCAAGATCATGGTGATGCATAGCAACGAGAGGGGAGAGTGTTTTCTACGTACCCTCGTAGACCGGCAACGGAAGCGTTGACACAACATAGAGAAAGTAGTCATACGTCTTCCCGATCCGGCCGATCCAAGTACCGAACGTGCGGCACCTCCGAGTTCTGCACACGTTCAACTCGATGACGTCCCTCGAGCTCCGATCCAGCAAAGTGTTGAGGGAGAGTTTCGTCAGCACGACGGCGTGATGACGGTGATGATGTTCTGCCGACGCAGGGCTTCGCCTAAGCACCGCTACGATATGACCGAGGTGGAATATGGTGGAAGGGGGCACCACACACGGCTAAGGAACGTTCACGAAGATCAACTTGTGTGTCATGGGGTGCCCCCTTGCCCCCGTATATAAAGGAGGGAGAGGGGGACGTGCGGGCGGCCCAAGGGGTGCGCCTGGAGGAGTCCTACTCCCACCGGGAGTAGGACTCCCCCCTCTTGCCTTGTTGGAAAAGGAAGGGGGAAGGGAGAAAGAGGAAAGGGGGGCGCCCCCCCACCTTCCTTGTCCTATTCGGACTAGGGGGGAGGGGGCGCGCGGCCTGCCCTGGCCGGCCCTCCTCTTCTCCCTTAGGGCCCATGTAGGCCCAATAACCCTCGGGGGAGTTCCGGTAACCCCCCGGTACTCTGGTAAAATCCAGATTTCGCCCGGAACGTTTCCGATATCCAAATATAGGCTTCCAATATATCAATCTTTATGTCACGACCATTTCGAGACTCCTCGTCATATCCGTGATCACATCCGGGACACCGAACAACCTTCGGTACATCAAAACAAAAAACCCTAATTACGATCGTCACCGAACTTTAAGCGTGCGGACCCTACGGGTTCGAGAACTATGTAGACATGATCGAGACACGTCTCCGGTCAATAACCAATAGCGGAACCTGGATGCTCATATTGGCTCCTACATATTCTATGAAGATCTTTATCGGTCAGACCGCATAACAATATATGTTGTTCCCTTTGTCATCGGTTTGTTACTTGCCCGAGATTCGATCGTCGGTATCTCAATACCTAGTTCAATCTCGTTACCGGCAAGTCTCTTTACTCATTCTGTAATACATCATCCCGCAACTAACTTATTAGTTGCAATGCTTGCAAGGCTTGAGTGATGTGCATTACCGAGAGGCCCAGAGATACCTCTCCAACAATCGGACTGACAAATACTAATCTCAAAATACGCCAACCCAACAAATACCTTCGGAGACACCTGTAGAGCACCTTTATAATCACCCAGTTACGTTGTGATGTTTGGTAGCACACAAAGTGTTCCTCCGGTAAACGGGAGTTGCATAATCTCATAGTCATATGAACATATATAAGTTATGAAGAAAGCAATAGCAACAAACTAAACGATCAAGTGCTAAGCTAATGGAATGGGTCAAGTCAATCACATCATTCCCCTAATGATGTGATCCCGTTAACCAAATAACAACTCATGTCTATGGTTAGGAAACATAACCATCTTTGATCAACGAGCTAGTCAAGTAGAGGCATACTAGTGACACTCTGTTTGTCTATGTATTCACACATGTATTATGTTTCCGGTTAATACAATTCTAGCTTGAATAATAAACATTTATCATGATACAAGGAAATAAATAATAACTTTATTATTGCCTCTAGGGCATATTTCCTTCAGTCTCCCACTTGCACTAGAGTCAATAATCTAGATTACACAGTAATGATTCTAACACCCATGGAGCCTTGGTGCTGATCATGTTTTGCTCGTGGAAGAGGCTTAATCAGCGGGTCTGCAACATTCAGATCTGTATGTATCTTGCAAATTTCTATGTCTCCCACTTGGACTAAATCCCAAATGGAATTGAAGCGTCTCTTGATGTGCTTGGTTCTCTTGTGAAATCTGGATTCCTTTGCCAAGGCAATTGCACCTATTTTGTCACAAAAGATTTTCATTGGACCCGATGCACTAGGTATGACACCAAGATCGGATATGAACTCCTTCATCCAGACTCCTTCATTTGCTGCTTCCGAAGCAGCTATGTACTCCGCTTCACATGTAGATCCCACCACGACGCTTTGTTTAGAACTGCACCAACTGACAGCTCCACCGTTTAATGTAAACACATATCCGGTTTGCGATTTAGAATCGTCCGGATCAGTGTCAAAGCTTGCATCAACGTAACCATTTACGATGAGCTCTTTGTCACCTCCATATACGAGAAACATATCCTTAGTTCTTTTTAGGTACTTCAGGATGTTCTTGACCGCTATCCAGTGATCCACTCCTGGATTACTTTGGTACCTCCCTGCTAGACTTATAGCAAGGCACACATCAGGTCTGGTAAACATCATTGCATACATGATAGAGCCTATGGCTGAAGCATAAGGAACATCTTTCATTTTCTCTCTATCTTCTGCAGTGGTCGGACATTGAGTCTTACTCAACTTCACACCTTGTAACACAGGCAAGAACCCTTTCTTTGCTTGATCCACTTTGAACTTCTTCAAAACTTTGTCAAGGTATGTGCTTTGTGAAAGTCCAATTAAGCGTCTTGATCTATCTCTATAGATCTTAATGCCCAATATGTAAGCAGCTTCATCGAGGTCTTTCATTGAAAAACTCTTATTCAAGTATCCCTTTATGCTATCCAGAAATTCTATATTATTTCCAATCAATAATATGTCATCCACATATAATATCACAAATGCTACAAAGCTCCCACTCACTTTCTTGTAAATACAGGCCTCTCCAAAAGTCTGTATAAAACCAAATGCTTTGATCACACTATCAAAGCGTTTATTCCAACTCCGAGAGGCTTGCACTAGTCCATAAATGGATCGCTGGAGCTTGCACACTTTGTTAGCTCCCTTTGGATCAACAAAACCTTCTGGTTGCATCATATACAACTCTTCTTCCAGAAATCCATTCAGGAATGCAGTTTTGACATCCATTTGCCAAATTTCATAATCATAAAATGCGGCAATTGCTAACATGATTCGGACAGGCTTAAGCATCGCTACGGGTGAGAAGGTCTCATCGTAGTCAATCCCTTGAACTTGTCGAAAACCTTTTGCAACAAGTCGAGCTTTGTAGACAGTAACATTACCGTCAGCGTTAGTCTTCTTCTTGAAGATCCATTTATTCTCAATCGCTTGCCGATCAACGGGCAAGTCAACCAAAGTCCACACTTTGTTCTCATACATGGATCCCATCTCAGATTTCATGGCTTCTAGCCATTTTGCGGAATCTGGGCTCACCATCGCTTCTTCATAGTTCGTAGGTTCATCATGATCTAGTAGCATGACTTCCAGAACAGAATTACCGTACCACTCTGGTGCGGATCTTACTCTGGTTGATCTACGAGGTTTGGTAGTAACTTGATCTGAAGTTTCATGATCATTATCATTAGCTTCCTCACTAATTGGTGTAGGTGTCATAGAAACCGGTTTCTGTGATGTACTACTTTCCAATAAGGGAGCAGGTACAGTTACCTCATCAAGTTCTACTTTTCTCCCACTCACTTCTTTCGAGAGAAACTCCTTCTCTAGAAAAACTCCGAATTTAGCAACAAAAGTCTTGCCTTCGGATCTATGATAGAAGGTGTACCCAACAGTCTCCTTTGGGTATCCTATGAAGACACATTTCTCCGATTTGGGTTCGAGCTTATCAGGTTGAAGCTTTTTCACATAAGCATCGCAGCCCCAAACTTTCAGAAACGACAACTTTGGTTTCTTGCCAAACCATAGTTCATAAGGCGTCATCTCAACGGATTTCGATGGTGTCCTATTTAACGTGAATGCAGCCGTCTCTAAAGTATAACCCCAAAACGATAGCGGTAAATCAGTAAGAGACATCATAGATCGCACCATATCTAATAAAGTATGATTACGACGTTCGGACACACCATTACGCTGTGGTGTTCCGGGTGGCGTGAGTTGCAAAACTATTCCGCATTGTTTCAAATGTAGACCAAACTTGTAACTCAAATATTCTCCTCCACGATCAGATCGCAGAAACTTTATTTTCTTGTTACGATGATTTTCAACTTCACTCTGAAATTCTTTGAACTTTTCAAATGTTTCAGACTTATGTTTCATTAAGTAGATATACCCATATCTGCTTAAATCATCTGTGAAGGTGAGAAAATAACGATATCCGCCACGAGCCTCAACATTCATTGGACCCCATACATCTGTATGTATGATTTCCAACAAATCCGTTGCTCTCTCCATAGTACCGGAGAACGGCGTTTTAGTCATCTTACCCATGAGGCACGGTTCGCAAGTACCAAGTGATTCATAATCAAGTGGTTCCAAAAGTCCATCGGTATGGAGTTTCTTCATGCGCTTTACACCGATATGATCTAAACGGCAGTGCCACAAATAAGTTGCACTATCATTATCAACTCTGCGTCTTTTTATTTCAACATTATGAATATGTGTATCACTACTATCGAGATTCATAAAAAATAGACCACTCTTCAAGGGTGCATGACCATAAAAGATATTACTCATATAAATAGAACAACCATTATTCTCTGATTTAAATGAATAACCGTCTCGCATCAAACAAGATCCAGATATAATGTTCATGCTCAACGCTGGCACCAAATAACAATTATTTAGGTCTAAATGTCTAATGCTAATCCCGAAGGTAGATGTAGAGGTAGCGTGCCGACCACAATCACATCGACTTTGGAACCATTTCCCACGCGCATCGTCACCTCGTCCTTAGCCAATCTTCGCTTAATTCGTAGCCCCTGTTTCGAGTTGCAAATGTTAGCAACAGAACCAGTATCAAATACCCAGGTGCTACTGCGAGCATTAGTAAGGTACACATCAATAACATGTATATCACATATACCTTTGTTCACTTTGCAATCCTTCTTATCCGCCAAATACTTGGGGCAGTTCCGCTTCCAGTGACCAGTCTGCTTGCAGTAGAAGCGCTCAATCTCAGGCTTAGGTCCAGACTTGGGTTTCTTCTCCTGAGCAGCAACTTGTTTGCTGTTCTTCTTGAAGTTCCCTTTCTTCTTCCCTTTGCCCTTTTTCTTGAAACTGGTGGTCTTATTAACCATCAACACTTGATGCTCCTTCTTGATTTCTACCTCCGCGGCTTTTAGCATCGCGAAGAGCTCAGGAATAGTCTTATTCATCCCTTGCATGTTATAGTTCATCACGAAGCTTTTGTAGCTTGATGGCAGTGATTGAAGAACTCTGTCAATGACACTATCAACAGGAAGATTAACCCCTAGTTGAGTCAAGTAATTATGATACCCAGACATTTTGAGTATATGTTCACTGACAAAACTATTCTCCTCCATCTTGCAGCTATAGAATTTATTGGAGACTTTATATCTCTCAATCCGGGCATTTGCTTGAAATATTAACTTCAACTCCTGGAACATCTCATATGCTCCATGACTATCAAAACGTCGTTTAAGACCCGGTTCTAAGCCGTAAAGCATGGCACACTGAACTATCGAGTAGTCATCAGCTTTGCTCTGCCAGACGTTCATAACATCTTGTGTTGCTCCTGCAGCAGGCTTGGCACTTAGCGGTGCTTCCACGACGTAATTCTTCTGTGCAGCAATGAGGATAATCCTCAAGTTATGGACCCAGTCTGTGTAATTGCTACAATCATCTTTCAACTTTGGTTTCTCAAGGAACGCATTAAAATTCAACGGAACAACAACACGAGCCATCTATCTACAATCAAACATAGACAAGCAAGATACTAAGTGATCACGTGATCCAAATCAACTAAACCATGTCCGATCATCACGTGAGATGGAGTAGTATCAATGGTGGACATCAATATGTTGATCATATCTACTATATGATTCACGCTCGATCTTTCGGTCTCCGTGTTCCGAGGCCATATCAGTTATATGCTAGGCTCGTCAAGTTTAACCTGAGTATTCCGCGTGTGCAACTGTTTTGCACCCGTTGTATTTGAACGTAGAGCCTATCACACCCGATCATCACGTGGTGTCTCAGCATGAAGAACTTTTGCAACGGTGCATACTTAGGGAGAACACTTATACTTTGATAATTTAGTGAGGGGTCATCTTATAATGCTACCGTCAATCAAAGCAAGATAAGATGCATAAAAGATAAACATCGCATGCAATCAATATAAGTGATATGATATGGCCATCATCATCTTGTACTTGTGATCTTCATCTCCGAAGTACCTTCATGATCACCATCGTCACCGGCGCGACACCTTGATCTCCATCGTAGCATCGTTGTCGTCTCGCCAATCTTATGCTTCCACGACTATCGGTACCGCTTAGTGATAAAGTAAAGCATTACAACGTGATTGTATTGCATACAATAAAGCGACAACCATATGGCTCCTGCCAGTTGCCGATAACTTGGTTACAAAACATGATCATCTCATACAATAAAATTTAGCATCATGTCTTACCATATCACATCACAACATGCCCTGCAAAAACAAGTTAGACGTCCTCTACTTTGTTGTTGCAAGTTTTACGTGGCTGCTACGGGCTTAGCAAGAACCGTTCTTACCTACGCATCAAAACCACAACGATAGTTTGTCAAGTTGGTGTTGTTTTAACCTTCACAAGGACTGGGCGTAGCCACACTTGGTTCAACTAAAGTTGGAGAAACTGACACCCGCCAGCCACCTGTGTGCAAAGCACGTCGGTAGAACCAGTCTCGCGTAAGCGTACGCGTAATGTCGGTCCGGGCCGCTTCATACAACAATACCGCCGAACCAAAGTATGACATGCTGGTAAGCAGTATGACTTATATCGCCCACAACTCACTTGTGTTCTACTCGTGCATAACATCAACGCATAAAACCTAGGCTCGGATGCCACTGTTGGGGAACGTAGTAATTTCAAAAAAAATCCTACGCACACGCAAGATCATGGTGATGCATAGCAACGGGAGGGGAGAGTGTTGTCTACGTACCCTCATAGACCGGAAACGGAAGCATTGACACAACGTAGAGGAAGTAGTCCTACGTCTTCCCGATCCGACCGATCCAAGTACCGAACGTACGACACCTCCGAGTTCTGCACACGTATAACTCGGTGACGTCCCTCGAGCTCTGATCCAGCAAAGTGTTGAGGGAGAGTTTCGTCAGCACGACGGCGTGATGACGGTGATGATGTTCTACCGACGCAGGGCTTCGCCTAAGCACTGCTACGATATGACCCAGGTGGAATATGGTGGAAGGGGGCATCGCACACGGCTAAGGAACGATCATGAAGATCAACTTGTAGGTCATGGGGTGCCCCCTTGCCCCCGTATATAAAGGAGGGAGAGGGGGAGCTGCGGCCGGCCCAAGGGGTGCGCCTGGAGGAGTCCTACTCCCACCGGGAGTAGGACTCCCCCCTCTTGCCTTGTTGGAAAAGGAAGGGGGAAGGGAGAAAGAGGAAAGGGGGGCGGCCCCCCCTCCTTGTCCTATTCGGACTAGGGGGGAGGGGGCGCGCGGCCTGCCCTGGCCGGCTCTCCTCTTCTCCCTTAGGGCCCATGTAGGCCCAATAACCCCCGGGGGGTTCTGGTAACCCCCCGGTACTCCAGTAAAATCCCGATTTCACCCGGAACATTTCCGATATCCAAATATAGGCTTCCAATATATCAATCTTTATGTCTCGACCATTTAGAGACTCCTCGTCATGTCCGTGATCACATCCGGGACACCGAACAACCTTCGGTACATCAAAACAAAAAACCCTAATTACGATCGTCACCGAACTTTAAGGGTGCGGACCCTACGGGTTCGAGAACTATGTAGACATGATCGAGACACGTCTCCGGTCAATAACCAATAGCGGAACCTGGATGCTCATATTGGCTCCTACATATTCTACGAAGATCTTTATCAGTCAGACCGCATAACAATATACGTTGTTCCCTTTGTCATCGGTTTGTTACTTGCCCGTGATTCGATCGTCGGTATCTCAATACCTAGTTCAATCTCGTTACCGGCAAGTCTCTTTACTCGTTCCGTAATACATCATCCCGCAACTAGCTTATTAGTTGCAATGCTTGCAAGGCTTGAGTGATGTGCATTACCAAGAGGCCCAGAGATACCTCTCCAACAATCGGACTGACAAATACTAATCTCGAAATACGCCAACCCAACAAATACCTTCGGAGACACCTGTAGAGCACCTTTATAATCACCCAGTTACGTTGTGATGTTTGGTAGCACACAAAGTGTTCCTCCGGTAAACGGGAGTTGCATAATCTCATAGTCATATGAACATATATAAGTTATGAAGAAAGCAATAGCAACAAACTAAACGATCAAGTGCTAAGCTAATGGAATGGGTCAAGTCAATCACATCATTCTCCTAATGATGTGATCCCGTTAACCAAATAACAACTCATGTCTATGGTTAGGAAACATAACCATCTTTGATCAACGAGCTAGTCAAGTAGAGGCATACTAGTGACACTCTATTTGTCTATGTATTCACACATGTATTATGTTTTCGGTTAATACAATTCTAGCATGAATAATAAACATTTATCATGATACAAGGAAATAAATAATAACTTTAGTATTGCCTCTAGGGCATATTTCCATCACCCCTCCACCATAATCCACCTCGATCATATTGTAGCGGTGCTTAGGCGAAGCCCTGTGTCGGTAGCAACATCATCACCGTCGTCACGCCGTCGTGCTGACGGAACTCTCCCATGAAGCTCTGCTGGATCGGAGTTCGTGGGACGTCATCGAGCTGAACGTGTGCTGAACTCAGAGGTGCCATGCGTTCGGTACTTGGATCGATCGGATCGTGAAGACGTTCGACTATATCAACCGCGTTCTCATAACGCTTCCTCTTACGGTCTATGAGGGTACGTAGACGATACTCTCCCCTCTTGTTGCTATGCATCACCATGATCTTGCGTGTGCGTAGGAAATTATTGAAATTACTACGTTCGCCAACATTGGTATCCGAGCCAGGTTTATGCGTAGATGTTATATGCACGAGTAGAACACAAGTAAGTTGTGGGCGATACAAGTCATACTGCTTACCAGCATGTCATACTTTGGTTCGGCGGTATTGTTGGATGAAACGGCCCGGACCGACATTATGCGTACGCTTACGCGAGACTGGTTCTATCGACATGCTTCGCACACAGGTGGCTGGCGGTGTCAGTTTCTCCAACTTTAGTTGAACCGAGTGTGACTACGCCCGGTCCTTGTTGAAGGTTAAAACAGCACTAACTTGACGAAATATCGTTGTGGTTTTGATGCGTAGGTAAGAACGGTTCTTGCTCAACCCTTAGTAGCCACGTAAAACTTGCAACAACAAAGTAGAGGACGTCTAACTTGTTTTTGCAGGGCATGTTGTGATGTGATATGGTCAAGACATGATGCTAAATTTTATTGTATGAGATGGTCATATTTTGTAACACAGTTATCGGCAACTGGCAGGAGCCATATGGTTGTCGCTTTATTGTATGAAATTCAATCGCCATGTAATTGCTTTACTTTATCACTAAGCGGTAGCGATAGTCATGGAGGCAATAATTGGCGTGACGACAATGATGCTTCGATGGAGATCAAGGTGTCAAGCCGGTGACGATGGTGATCATGACGGTGCTTTGGAGATGGAGATCACAGGCACAAGATGATGATGGCCATATCATATCACTTATATTGATTGCATGTGATGTTTATCCTTTATGCATCTTATTCTGTTTTGATTGATGGTAGCATTATAAGATGATCTCTCACTAAATTTGAAGGTACAAGTGTTTTCCCTGAGTATGCACCGTTGCCAAAGTTTATCATGCTGAGACACCACGTGATGATCGTGTGTGATAAGCTCTATGTTCATATACAACGGGTGCAAGCCAGTTTTGCACACGCAGAAATACTCGGGTTAAACTTGACGAGCCTAGCATATGCAGATATGGCCTCGAAACACTGGAGACCGAAAGGTCGAGCGTGAATCATATAGTAGATATGATAAACATAGTGATGTTCACCATTGAAAACTACTCCATCTCACGTGATGATCGGACATGGTTTAGTTGATTTGGATCACGTGATCATTTAGATGACTAGAGGGATGTCTATCTAAGTGGGAGTTCTTAAGTAATATGCTTAATTGAACTTTAATTTATCATGAACTTAGTCCTGATAGTATTTGCATAAATATGTTGTAGATCAATAGCTCGCAATGTAGCTCCCCGTTTATTTTTTGATATGTTCCTAGAGAAAAACTATGTTGAAAGATGATAGTAGCAATTATGCGGACTAGGTTCGTGATCTGAGGATTATCCTCATTGCTGCATAGAAGAATTATGTTCTTGATGCACCGCTAGGTGATACATCTCCGTCGTATCTACTTTTCCAAACACTTTTGCCCTTGTTTTGGACTCTAACTTGTATGATTTGAATGGAACTAACCCGGACTGACGCTGTTTTCAGTAGAACTGTCATGGTGTTGTTTTATGTGCAGGAAACAAATATTCTCGGAATGACCTGAAACTCCATGGGAGGTCTTAGAAAAAATAATAATAAATCCTCGCCAAAGATGAAGACCAGGGGGCCCACACCCTATCCACGAGGGTGCCCCCCCCTAGGGCGCGCCCCCCTACCTCGTGGGCCCCCTGGATGCCCTCCGACGTCAACTCCAACTCTATATATTTGCTTTTGAAGAGAGAAGAAATCATCGCGTTTTGTGATACGGAGCCGCCGCCAAGCCCTAAAACCTCTCGGGAGGGCTGATCTGGAGTCCGTTCGGGGCTCCGGAGAGGGGGGTTTGTCGCCGTCGTCATCATCAACCATCCTCCATCACCAATTTCATGATGCTCACCGCCGTGCGTGAGTAATTCCATCGTAGGCTTGCTGGACGGTGATGGGTTGGATGAGATTTATCATGTAATCGAGTTAGTTTTGTTAGGGTTTGATCCCTAGTATCCACTATGTTCTGAGATTGATGTTGTTATGACTTTGCTATGCTTAATGCTTGTCACTAGGGCCCGAGTGCCATGATTTCAGATCTGAACCTATTATGTTTTCATGAATATATGTGAGTTCTTGATCCTATCTTGCAAGTCTATAGTCACCTACTATGTGTTATGATCCGGCAACCCCGAAGTGACAATAATCGGGACCACTCCCGATGATGACCATAGTTTGAGGAGTTCATGTATTCACTATGTGCTAATGCTTTGCTCCGGTTCTCTATTAAAATGAGGCCTTAATATCCCTTAGTTTCCAATAGGACCCCGCTGCCACGGGAGGGTAGGACAAAAGATGTCATGCAAGTTTTTTTCCATAAGCACGTATGACTATATACGGAATACATGCCTACATTACATTGATGAACTGGAGCTAGTTCTGTGTCACCCTATGTTATGACTGTTACATGATGAACCGCATCCGGCATAATTATCCATCACTGATCCGGTGCCTATGAGTTTTCCATATACTGGTTTACGCTTATTTACTTTTCCGTTGCTACTATTACAATCACTACAAAATACCAAAAATATTACTTTTGTTGTCTTTACTTTTGTTGCCGCTACCACCACTATCATATTACTTTGCTACTAAACACTTTGCTGCAGATACTAAGTTTCCAGGTGTGGTTGAATTGACAACTCAGCTGCTAATACTTGAGAATATTCTTTGGCTCCCCTTGTGTCGAATCAATAAATTTGGGTTGAATACTTTACCCTCGAAACCTGTTGCGATCCCCTATACTTGTGGGTTATCAAGACCAATTTCTAGCGTCATTGCCGGGGAGCAGAGCTCTATTCTTTGAGTCACTTGGGATTTATATCTGCTGGACACTATGAAGAACTTGAGAGATCCAAAAACCAAGATCTATCCCTCAACTACGAGGGGAGGTAAGGAACTGCCATCTAGCTCTACACTTGATTCACCTTCTATTATGAGTAAGTTTGCGACACCTACACCTGCTTCTGCTATTTGTTCTGATATGTCGCATGTTATTGATGATGCCACTTCTGTTATGCATGATACTTATGATGAAACTGCTTCTATGCCTGATACTACTGTGCCCCTTAGTGAATCTCTTGATGAACAAATTGCTAGGGCTAGAGAAAGAGAAATTATTGAATCTGAATACGATGATGATAGTGATGATGAAAACATGCGTGTTATTCCTAAAGGTTATATTTTTGATAAGGATGCTTCTTTAGCTATTTTAGCTTGCAGAGATAGATATGAGCTTAAGAGGTTATTAATTAAATGGAATAAAGAATCACTTAGAGATAAAATGAAACCCGACCCTGCTTTTGCTACTTCACCTATATGTGTTCCTGATAAGGATTATGAATTCTCTGTTGATCCTGATATAATTACTTTGGTTGAATCTGATTCGTTTTATGGCTATGAATCTGAAACTGTTGTGGCACATCTTACTAAGTTAAATGATATAGCTGCCCTGTTCACTAATAATGAGAGATCACGTTACCTCTATTTACTCAAAATATTTCCGTTCTCATTAAAGGGTGATGCTAAGATATGGTTTAATTCTCTTGATCATGGTTGTGTGAGTAGTCCCCAGGATATAATTTATTACTTCTCTGCTAAATATTTCCCTACTCATAAGAAACAAGCTGCTTTGAGGGAAATATACAATTTTGTGCAAATTAAAGAAGAGAGTATCCCACAAGCTTGGGGGAGGCTTCTCAAGTTACTTAATGCTTTGCCTGATCATCCTCTTAAGAAACCTGAAAGACTTGATATCTTTTATAATGGACTAACCGATGCTTCCAGAGATTACCTGGATAGTTGTGCTGGTTCTCTTTTCAGGGAAAGAACACCGGATGAAGTTGAAATTCTATTGAATAATATGTTGACAAATGAAAGTAATTGGGCACCTCCTGAACCAGCTCCTGAGCCAACTCCTGCTCCAATTACTGAGCCTATTCCTAAACCAACTCCAAAGAAGAGAGGTGTTTTATTTCTTAGTCCCGAAGATATGCAAGAGGCAAAGAAATCTATGAAAGAAAAAGGTATTAAAGCCGAAGACGTTAAGAATTTACCTCCTATTGAAGAAATACATGGTCTTAATATACTGCCTGTTGAAGAAACATATGATCTCAATTATTTATTTACTAAAGAACCTCCTGATCCCGATATCCCAACACAGGTAGTAAAGGTAAATTCTCTCTATAGATATGATAAAACTGAAGTCCCTCCTACTAAAATTGCTAGTTAGTGCTTGGATGAGTTTGATAACTTTATGTTTAAGCAAGACGACTTCAATGCTTATTTTGGTAGACAATTAAAAGAAAATGCTTATATGATTAGACACTTGGGTGATTATATGGCTGATATTAAAGGTGAACTTAAACTTGTTAGTAAACATGCTTCTATGGTTAGCACTCAAGTAGAACAAGTACTTAAAGCTCAAAAAGAAGTGCTTGATGAAATGAATAGTGAGAAAAATGATTATGCTGTTAGAGTGGCTACTAGAACTGGTAGAATGACTCAGGAACCTTTGTATCCTGAAGGCCACCCTAAGAGAATCGAGCAAGATTCTCAGAGAAATAATATTGATATTCCTAGTTCTTCTAAAAAGAAGAAGAAGAAAAATGATAGAACTGTGCAAACTTCTAGTGAACCTATTGCTGAACCACCTGATAATCCAAATGATATATCTATGTCTGATGCAGAAACACAATCTGGTAATGAACATGAACCTAGTAAAAATATTAATGATGATGTTCATGATGATGCTCAACCTAGTAATGATAATGATGTAGAAATTGAACCTGTTGTTGATCTTGATAACCCACAATCAAAGAATCAACGTTATGATAAAAGAGACTTTGTTGCTAGGAAACATGGTAAAGAAAGGGAACCTTGGGTTCAGAAACCCATGCCTTTTCCTCCAAAACCATCCAAGAAAAAGGATGATGAGGATTTTGAGCGCTTTGCTGAAATGATTAGGCATATCTTTTTGCGCATGAGATTAACTGATGTGCTCAAAACAAATCCTTATGCTAAATATATGAAAGATATCATTATTAATAAAAGAAAGATACCGGAAGCTGAGATTTCCACCATGCTTGCTAATTATACTTTTAAGGGTGGAATACCAAAGAAACTTGGAGACCCTGGAGTACCTACTATACCTTGCTCCATCAAAAGAAATTATATTAAAACTGCTTTATGTGATCTTGAAGCCGGTGTTAGTGTTATGCCTCTCTCTTTATATCGTAGACTTGACTTGAATAAGTTGACACCTACCGAAATATCTTTGCAAATGGCTGATAAATCAACTGCTATACCTGTCGGTATTTGTGAGGATGTGCCTATTGTGGTTGCAAACGTTACTATTTTAACGGACTTTGTTATACTTGATATTCCTGAGGATGATAGTATGTTTATTATTCTTGGAAGACCTTTTCTTAATACTACAGGGGCTGTTATTGATTGCAACAAAGGCAATGTTACTTTTCATGTTAACGGTAATGAGCATACGATACACTTTCCGAGGAAACAACCTCAAGTTCATAGTATCAACTCTATTGGGAAAATTCCATCGATTATATTTGGAGGTTTTGAATTTCCTCTCCCTACTGTCAAGAAGAAATATGATATTCTTATTATTGGGGATGTGCATATCCCCGTTGAGGTAACTTAGTGCTATTCGAAATTTCTCCAGTTTCATGATTATCGGAATGAGTTTGTTAACAAGACTTGATCAACCTTGTTAGTGGATTCTTTTTGATGAGCATGAGATGGATGAAACTAGAAGCACAAACTTCTATACCCTCTCTATATTTTCTGTTATTTATATTAAATAAAGTAAAAATAGTAATTTTATGTCTATTTTCTGATTATCCGTGCAATATAAAAATATCCCAAAAATAAAAGTCCTCAGAATGCCATGCCAATTTAATATGATTTTTTCGGGAATATTTGAGAATTTACTGTGCAAAAATTACCGCGGGAGGAGCTGCCACCTGGTCACAAGGGTGGTGGGCGCGCCCCCCTATAGGGCGCGCCCCCTGCCTCGTGGACCCACGGTGGCCCTCCTCCACTTATCCCAGCACCCATCTTCTTCCTATCTCACACAAACCCGAAAAACCAACTCAAGCACGAGTTCCAGCCACTTTTGCTATGATTTTCGATCTCCTTGCTCAAAGCACCTCTCGCAAAACTTCTTGGGGAGATTGTTCCTTGGTATGTGACTCCTCCATTGGTCCAATTAGTTTTTGTTCTAGTGCTTTATTCATTGCAAATTTGTGCTGCATAGGTGACCATGTTCTTGAGCTTGCATGTCAAATTTATATGGTTCCAAGTAGTTCTAATGCTTGATATATGCTCTAGGCACTTGTAGGAGTTGTTGCTATCAGTTTTATTGAGTTTGGTTACTTTTATTTTGAAGTTACTAAAAATTTCAGAATTTTTCAGAGAAAAACAATATGTTTAGGAAGATGTTCCAAGGTGGTTCCTCTAAGAAGCAAGGACCCAGGATTGCTATGCGCGATGCTGACGAGGATCCACCGAGAGACGCTCCAGTACGGCCTTGCGAATGGCCGTCAGAAAATTTTATGGACCGTGCGGTAATTAAAGAAGAATTCAAATCATATTTGCGCAATGCCGGTCTTGAGGATTTTGAGGCTAACAAATGCCCCCAGTATCATGATCTCACAAGTTCATTTGTGAGGAGGTTCGAGTATTCATCTTCGCGTAATTCTCCTTCAGTCAGGTTTGATCTTTATGACAAATCTTATACCATGGACCTAGAGGATTTCACTTCTGCTTGCGAACTTCCATCATGGGGCAGTATTAGGGATCCACCTAAATCTGAATTTAGAAACTTTCTTGCTAGCATAACTGTGGGGGAATCCAGAGATATAACGCATGCTACCATAGGGAGCATTCACTTTCCTGCTATATATTATTTGCTCTTTTCATCGGTAGATGCATAAATGCTAAGGATGAAGCATGTCACATATGTGTCCCTAATCTCAGCATTCTTAGGAGTGCTGTGTTAGGAGACCAATCTTATCATATGGGAGCCATTGTAGCTCGTAGGTTGCATCATAATAGACATAATGGAGATTTCTTTGGAGGAATTTATGCAACCCGCTTAGCTCATTTTCTTGAAATAGACATTCGTGAGGGTGATATGGAGTTACCTCCTGCATATTTAGATTATAACTCTATGGCTTCGCACCAGTTTGTCGAGAGGCCTGAATCACCTCTCTTATATCGCTTAATTTTTGATAAACGACGTGTTTTCCGTATTACTCTCCCTGCTCCTGCCTTCTTTGATTCACAGACAAAAGGAAGATATCTTATTACCAGAGAGGAGGCAGAAGAGTACGAGAGGAGAGCAGAGGTAGCTTGACTCCACACTGTAGCTCAGCAGGTGATAACCGATGCACATCAGTATGATCCCAACTATCCCTCCTCATCACAGTATGACCCCAACAACTATTATTATGGATATCCGTCAGGCCAGCCGTAGGCCAAAAGCCTAAGCTTGGGGGAGTACGTATTTCTCACCGATATTACATTTATGTTCACACACACTCATTGCTAGATGTCGGTGCTCATACTTCTTCACTGTAATATCCATGCTAGTTCATTTTCTTTTTCCTGCTTTCTTCTTGTGTGTTTGTTAAACCTTAAGAAAAACCAAAAAAATTAGTAGTAGTTTATTTTTCTGCTGTAGTAGTAATAATTAAAAAGAAAACCCAAAAATATTTCCCGTTCTTCTTTCGCTTGTTGGGAGCTTTCCCGTGTAAATAGTTTTATTTATTTTCTTTAGGGGTTAGTAGAAGAAGACCATAATTAAATTGTTGAAGTGGCTCTTATATGCATTATTGTTGATTTAACCAAGAGCCCATATTGCCTTGTATTCTCCTGTTTATTGAATGCTCGCATATTCCAGCTTAGTCCAATGCATGTGCACTCTTATTATGATTCACACCGTTCGGTCGTGCAGGCAATTATGATGATATATGATGGACTGACTGAGATGAGAAAAGCTGGTATGAACTCGACCTCTTTTGTTTTTTGTAAATATGATGAGTCCCGTGTTCTTGATTCAGCTTATTATGAATAAACATGTTTGCAATGACAATTAGAGATCATAGTTGCTTGTGCCATGCTTGATTAGCTATGAGTTATAATGATTTACCTTGTATGCCAACATGCTATTGAGACGATTATGATGTGGTATGATGGGGTGGTATCCTCCTTTGAATGATTTAAGTGACTTGACTTGGCAAATGTTCACGCATGTAGTTGAAACAAAATCAACATAGCCTTCATGATATTTATGTTCATGGTGGATTATATCCTACTCATGCTTGCATCCAATGTTTATTAATTTTAATGCATGTACATGGCTGTTGTCGCTCTCTAGTTGGTCGCTTCCCAGTCTTTTGCTAGCCTTCACCTGTACTAAGCGGGAATACTGCTTGTGCATCCAATCCCTTAAACCCCAAAGTTATTCCAGATGAGTCCACTATACCTTCCTATATGCGGTATCTACCTGCCGTTCCAAGTAAATTTGTATGTGCCAAACTCTAAACCTTCAAATAAACATTCTGTTTTGTATGCTCGAATAGCTCATGTATCAACAAAGGCTGTCCTTATCTTCCGTGTTAGGCGGGTTATTCTCAAGAGGAGTGGACTCCGCTCCTCACTCACGAGAAAATGGCTGGTCACCGGGATACCTAGTCCCATGCTTTATGCAAACTAAATCAAAATTAATTGCAAACAAAACTCCCCTTGGGACCTGATGTATGTTGGAGGCACTCGTTGTTTCGAGCAAGCCATGGATTGATGCTTGTTGGTGGAGGGGGAGTATAAACTTTACCATTCTGTTTGGGAACCGCCTATAATGTGTTTAGCATGGAAGATATCGCCATCTCTTAGTTGTTACATTGACAATGAAAGTGTACTACTCAAAATACAATTTATCTCTATTTCAAAACCGAGCTCTGGCACCTCTACAAATCCCTGCTTCCCTCTGCGAAGGGCCTATCCATTTACTTTTATGTTGAGTCATCACCCTCTTATTAAAAAGCACTAGCTGGAGAGCACAACCGTCATTTGCATTCATCACTGTTAATTTATATTGGGTATGACTATGATTGGATCTCTTTTACCATGAATTACAATGTCTAGTCAGTCCTTGATCTTTAAAGGTGCTCTCCATTTATGTTTTGCGGTCTCACAAAGGGCTAGCGAGATACCATCTTGTTATATCATATTATGATTGTTTTGAGAAAGTGTTGTCATCTGAGATTTATTATTATGACTTGCTAGTTGATTATGCTATAGATATGAGTAATTGTGAGACCTGAGAATTATTGCAAATGTGGTTATTTATGATCGATGCTGAAAACTTGAATGCTGGCTTGACATAGTTACAACAACAAGAGCAAACAGAGTTTGTAAATTTCTTTCTTTCTTTCATTCAGTTTGTCAACTGAATTGCTTGAGGACAAGCAAGGGTTTAAGCTTGGGGAAGTTGATACGTCTCCGTCGTATCTACTTTTCCAAACACTTTTACCCTTGTTTTGGACTCTAACTTGTATGATTTGAATGGAACTAACCCGGACTGACGCTGTTTTCAGCAGAATTACCATGGTGTTGTTTTATGTGCAGAAAACAAATATTCTCGGAATGACCTGAAACTCCACGGGAGGTCTCAGAAAAAATAATAAAAAATCCTCGCCAAATATGAAGACCAGGGGGCCCACACCCTTCTCACGAGGGTGGGGGGCGCGCCCCCCTACCTCATGGGCCCCCTGGATGCTCACCGACGCCAACTCCAACTCTATATATTTGCTTTCGGAGAGAAAAAAATCAGAGAGAAGAAATCATCGCGTTTTATGATACAGAGCCACCGCCAAGCCCTAAAACCTCCTGGGAGGGCTGATCTGGAGTCCGTTCGGGGCTCTGGAGAGGGGGATTCGTCGCTGTCGTCATCATCAACCATCCTCCATCACCAATTTCATGATGCTCACCACCGTGCGTGAGTAATTGCATCGTAGGCTTGCTGGACGGTGATGGATTGGATGAGATTTATCATGTAATCGAGTTAGTTTTGTTAGGGTTTGATCCCTAGTATCCATTATGTTCTGAGATTGATGTTGCTATGACTTTGCTATGCTTAATGCTTGTCACTAGGGCCCGAGTGCCATGATTTCAGATCTGAACATATTATGTTTTCATGAATATATGTGAGTTCTAGATCCTATCTTGCAAGTCTATAGTCACCTACTATGTGTTATGATCCGGCAACCCCGAAGTGACAATAATCGGGACCACTCCCGGTGATGACCATAGTTTGAGGAGTTCATGTATTCACTATGTGCTAATGCTTTGTTCCGGTTCTCTATTAAAATGAGGCCTTAATATCCCTTAGTTTACAATAGGACCCCGCTGCCACGGGAGGGTAGGACAAAAGATGTCATGCAAGTTCTTTTCCATAAGCACGTATGACTATATATGGAATACATGCCTACATTACATTGATAAACTGGAGCTAGTTCTGTGTCACCCTATGTTATGACTGTTACATGATGAACCGCATCCGGCATAATTATCCATCACTGACCCGGTGCCTACGAGTTTTCCATATACTGGTTTACGCTTATTTACTTTTCCGTTGCTACTATTACAATCACTACAAAATACCAAAAATATTACTTTTGCTGTCTTTATTTTTGTTGCCGCTACCACCACTATCATATTACTTCGCTACTAAACACTTTGCTGCAGATACTAAGTGTCCATGTGTGGTTGAATTGACAACTCAGCTGCTAATACTTGAGAATATTCTTTGGCTCCCCTTGTGTCGAATCAATAAATTTGGGTTGAATACTTTACCCTCGAAAGTTTTTGCGATCCCCTATACTTGTGGGTTATCACTAGGTGACAGACCTATTGCAGGAGCAGATGCAGACGTTATGAATGTTTGACAAAGCTCGGTATGATGACTACTTGATAGTTTAGTGCACCATGCTTTACGGCTTAGGACCAGGACTTCAAAAATGTTTTTAAATGTCACGGAACATATAAGATGTTCTAAGAGTTGAAATTGGTATTTCATACTCATGCCCGTGTCGAGAGGTAGGAGACCTCTGACAGTACTTTGCCTACAAAGATGGGGGAGAATAGCTCAACCAGTGAGCATGTGCTCAGATTGTCTGGGTACTGCAATTTCTTGAATCAAGTGGGAGTTAATCTTCCAGATAAGATAGTAATTGACAAAGTTCTCTAGTCACTATCACCAAGTTACTAGAACTTAGTGATGAACTATAATATGCAAGGGATGACGAAAAAATTCCCAAGCTCTTCGTGATGCTGAAATCGACGAAGGTAGAAATCAAGAAAAGCATCAAGTGTTGATGGTTGACAAGACCACTAGTTTAAAGAAAAGGGCAAAGGGAAGAAGGGGAACTTCAAGAAGAACGGCAAGCAAGTTGCTTCTCAAGTGAAGAAGCCCAAGTCTAGACCTAAACCTGAGACTAAGCGCTTCTACTGCAAAGGGACTGGTCACTGGAAGCAGAACTGCCCTAAGTATTTGGCGGATAAGATGGATGGCAAAGTGAACAAAGGTATATTTGATATACATGTTATTGATGTGTACTTTACTAGTGTTTATAGCAACCCCTCAGTATTTGATACTAGTTCAGTTGCTGAGATTAGTAACTCGAAATGGCAGTTGCAAAATGAACAGAGACTATTTAAGGATGAAGTGACGATGTGTGTTGGAAGTGGTTCCAAGATTGATATGATCATCATCGCACACTCCCTATACTTTTGGGATTATTGTTGAACCTAAATAAATGTTATTTGGTGTTTGCGTTAAGCATGAATATGATTTGATCGTTTTTATTGCAATACGATTATTCATTGAAATAATTGTTGATCTGATTACATGAATAAAACCTTAAATGGTCATACACCCAAATTGAATGGTTTATTGAATCTTGATCGTAGTGATACACATATTCATAATATTGAAGCCAAAAGATGCAAAGTTAATAATGATAGTGCAACTTATTTGTGGCACTGCCATTTAGGTCATATTGGTATAAAGCGCATGAAGAAAATCCATGCTAATGGGCTTTTGGAATCACTTGACTATGAATCAGTTGATGCTTGCGAACCATGCCTCATGGGCAAGATGACTAAAACGCCATTCTCCGGAACTATGGAGCGAGCAATAGATTTGTTGGAAATCATACATACTGATGTATGTGGTCCGATGAATATTGAGACTCGTGACGGGTATCATTATTTTCTCACCTTCACAGATGATTTGAGCAGATATGGGTATATCTACTTGATGAAACATAAGTCTGAAACATTTGAAAAGTTCAAAGAATTTCAGAGTGAAGTGGAAAATCATCATAACAAGAAAATAAAATTTCTATGATCTGATCGTGGAGGAGAATATTTGAGTTACGAGTTTGGTCTTGATTTGAAACAATGCGGAATAGTTTCGCAACTCACGCCACCTGGAACACCACAGCGTAATGGTGTGTCCGAACGTCGTAATCGTACTTTACTAGATATGGTGTGGTCTATGATGTCTCTTACTGATTTACCGCTATCGTTTTGGGGTTACGCTTTAGAGACAGCTGCATTCACATTAAATAGGGCACCATCTAAATCCGTTGAGACGATGATGAACTATGGTTTGGCAAGAAACCAAAGTTGTCGTTTTTTAAAGTTTGGGGCTGCGATGCTTATGTGAAAAAGCTTCAACCTGATAAGCTCGAACCCAAATCGGAGAAATGTGTCTTCATAGGATACCCAAAGGAGACTGTTGGGTACACCTTCTATCACAGATCCGAAGGCAAGACATTTATTGCTAAGAATGGATCCTTCCTAGAGAGGGAGTTTCTCTTGAAAGAAGTGAGTGGGAGGAAAGTAGAACTTGATGAGGTAACTGTTCCTACTCACTTATTGGAAAGTAGTCCATCACAGAAACTGGTTCTTGTGACACCTACATCAATTAGTGAGGAAGCCAATGATGATGATCATGAAACTTCTGATCAAGTTACTACATAACCTCGTAGGTCAACCAGAGTAAGATCTGCGCGAGAGTGGTACGGCAATTCTGTTCTGGAAGTCATGTTACTTGACCATGACAAACCTACGAACTATGAGGAAGCGATGATGAGCCCAGATTCCGTAAAATGGCTTGAGGCCATGAAATCTGAGATGAGATCCATGTATGATAACAAATTATGGACTTTGATTGACTTGCCCGCTGATCGGTGAGTCATTAAGAATAAATGGATTTTCAAGAGGAATATGGACGCTAATAGTAGTGTTACTATCTACAAAGTTCGAATTGTCGCAAAATGTTTTTGACAAGTTCAAGGTGTTGACTACGATGAGAGTTTCTCACTCGTATCGATGCTTAAAAGTCTATCCGAATCATGTTAACAGTTGCCGCATTTTCTGAAATCTGGCAAATGGATGTCAAAACTGCATACCTTAATGGATTTTTTAAAGAAGAGTTGTATATGATGCAACCAAAAGGTTTTGTCGATCCTAAAGGTGCTAACAAAGTGAGCAAGCTCCACCGATCCATCTATGGACTGGTGTAAGCATCTCGGAGTTAGAATATATGCTTTGATAAAGTGATCAAAACATATGGTTTTATACAGACTTGCGGTGAAGCCTGTATTTACAAGAAAGTGAGTGGGAGCACTACAACATTTCTGATAAGTGTATGTGAATGACATATTGTTGATCGGAAATAATGTGGAATTTTCTGGAAGGCATAAAGGAGTGTTTGAAATGAGTTTTTCAAAGAAATACCTCGGTAAAGCTACTTACATATTGAGCATCAAGATCTATAGAGATAGATCAAGATGCTTGATATATTTTCAGTGAGTACATACCTTGACAAGATTTTGAAGTAGTTCAAAATGGAACAGTCAAAGAAAGAGTTCTTGCATGTGTTACAAGGTGTGAAATTGAGTAAAGACTCAAAACCCGACCACAACAGAAAATAGAAAGAGAATGAAAAGTCATTCTCTATGCTTCAGTCATAGGTTCTATAAAGTATGCTATGTTGTTTACCAGTCCTATTTTATACCTTAGCATCTTTCTGGCAAGGGAGTATAATAGTGATCTAGGAGTAGATCACTGGACAACGGTCAAAATTATCCTTAAAGGACTAAGGAAATATTTCTCGGTTATGGAGGTGATAAAAGAGTTCGTCGTAAAGAGTTACGTCGATGCAAGCTTTTTACATCGATCTAGATGACTCTAAGTCTCGATCTGGATACATATTGAAAGTGGGAGCAATTAGTTAGAGTAGCTCCGTACAGAGCATTGTAGACATAGAAATTTGCGAAATACATACGGATCTGAATGTTGCAGACCCGTAGACTAAACTTTTCTCACAAGCAAAACATGATCACTCTTTGGGCGTTAGTCACATAGCGATGTGAACTAGATTATTGACTCTAGTAAAACTTTTGGGTATTAGTCACATGGAGATGTGAACTAATCAAATAAAGATGTGAACTAGATTATTGACTCTAGTGCAAGTGGGAGACTGAAGGAAATATGCCCTAGAGGCAATAATAAAGTTATTATTTATTTCCTTATTTCATGATAAATGTTTATTATTCATGCTAGAATTGTATTAACCGAAAACATAATCATGTGTGAATACATAGACAAACAGAGTGTCACTAGTATGCCTCTACTTGACTAGCTTGTTAATCAAAGATGGTTATGTTTCCTAACAATAGACATGAGTTGTCATTTAATAAACAGGATCACATCATTAGGAGAATGATGTGATTGACTTGACCCATTCCGTTAGCTTAGCACTTGATCGTTTTAGTTTACTGCTATTGCTTTCTTCATGACTTATACATGTTCCTATGAATATGAGATTATGCAACTCCCGATTACCGGAGGAACACTTTGTATGCTACCAAACGTCACAAAATAACTGGGTGATTATAAAGGTTCTCTACAGGTGTCTCCGATGGTACTTGTTGAGTTGGCATAGATCGAGATTAGAATTTGTCACTCCGATTGTCTGAGAGGTATCTCTGGGCCCTCTCGGTAGTGCACATCACTATAAGCCTTGCAAGCAATGCAACTAATGAGTTAGTTGTGGGATAGGGCATTACGGAACGAGTAAAGAGACTTGTCGGTAACGAGATTGAACTAGGTATTGAGATACCGACGATCGAATCTCGGGCAAGTAACATACCGATGACAAAGGGAACAACGTATGTTGTTATGCGGTTTGACTGATAAAGATCTTTGTAGAATATGTAGGAGCCAATATGAACATCCAGGTTCCGCTATTGGTTATTAACCGGAGACGTTTCTCGGTCATGTCTACATAGTTCTCGAACCCGTAGGGTCCGCACGCTTAACGTTCGGTGACGATAGGTATTATGAGTTTATGTGATTTGATGTACCGAAGGTAGTTCGAAGTCTCGGATGTGATCGGAGACATGACGAGGAGTCTCGAAATGGTCGAGACGTAAAGATCGATATATTGGACGACTATATTCGGACATCGGAAAGGTTTCGAGTGATTCGGGTATTTTTCGGAGTACCGGGGAGTTACGAGAATACGGGGAAGAAGTATTGGGCCTCATGGGCCAAGTGGTGGAAGAGAGGAGGCAGGGCGCGCGCCCCCTGGCCAAACCGAATTTGACTAGGGGGTCGGCCCCCATTTCCTCCTTTCCTCCGTCTCCTTCCTTCTCCCCTTCCCCCTTCCTTTGCTCCTCCTAGTAGGAGTAGGAAAGGGGAGTCCTACTCCTACTAGGAGGAGGACTCCTGCTCCTGGCGCGCCCTATAGGGGTCGGCCGGCCTCCCCCTTGCTCCTTTATATACGGGGCAGGGGGCACCCTAGAACACATAAATTGATCATTGATCCCTTAGCCGTGTGCGGTGCCCCCCTTCACCATAATCCACCTCGATCATATCGTAGCAGTGCTTAGGCGAAGCTCTGCGTCGGTAGCAACATTATCACCGTCATCACGCCGTCGTGCTGACGGAACTCTCCCGTGAAGCTATGCTGGATCGGAGTTCGTGGGACGTCATCGAGTTGAACGTGTGTTGAACTTGGAGGTGCCGTGCGTTCGGTATTTGGATCGGTCAAATCAAGAAGACGTTCGACTACATCAACCGCGTTCTCATAACGATTTCGCTTATGATCTACGAGGGTATGTAGACGATACTCTCCCCTCTTGTTGCTATGCATCACCATGATCTTGCGTGTGCGTAGGAAATTTTTGAAATTACTACGTTCCCCAACAGGGACTACCAGTATGGCCAAAAAATGCAATTAACCGCGGGCTCATCAACCCCCATAGGTACATGGGACTCAGTGTGGAGCCTTCGATGTACTATTATTTATTTGGAGAGCCTTGCACAATTCAATTCCTTGTCGTGTCATTCTTGCACACATACAAATCAAACTCAAACACACTGCCCAGCTTTTAACCTGGATGCTGACAATGTTCGACACCTTTTATTTGAATACCGAATTGCTACTGAAGTGTGGTAATTGGTAGGAGTTTCTGAAGTGATCAAGGAGGTGATCCTTATTGATTGGGGACAAGAGGTCATGTTGGAGTATCTACTGAGTTTGTCAAATCAAGACGTCGTAGTTTTCAGGCAGCCAAAGTTTAGAGAAACAATTGCGACAACCTCTTGGTATTTGTGGTGGGACCATAAAAAGGTAACTCGTGCTGAAGAAGTACAAGATGTAGATCGAATTAATATGGCGATGAGAGCCCTTGCTGCAAACTTTGTCCTTGCTTGTGCACAGAAGGCTAGAGTGTGTACGGTACGCTGGACAAAACCGCGAAGTGGGTATGTTCAACTCAACGTGGATGCTGGTTTTGATGTTGACTCACTTTTTTTTTGAACACAAGGAAGGCGCCATCAAGCGCCACAATTTCATTCAACTCATAGACAATGTACAGCATGAATTACATAGCCCTGAACTTGAAAATTGAGAAGGGACTGCAGAAAAGGGCAAGGTACATTGGCATGAGAGGAACGTGAACAACTAAAGACAGGTTCTACTCTCGAGTTGAGAACCTGATGAGCACAATTGTGAGCAATTCCATTGGTATTCCTAGAGATGTGATAAACAGCATTAAGAGAATGGGAGATTTGAAAGAACTCGCTAATTGGTTGTCTGCACCTCCAGCTGATGTTGGTGTTATTGATATCTCTTGAAGCAGCCATCTTTGCTAATGAAAGATTGTCAGTGAGAAAAGAACCTTGCTGAAGTTGAAGCCTGCAAGAGATTTTAGCAGCAAATAGAAGTGCATAAACTTCAGCAATAAGAGGTGAACAAACATCATGAGTAGAGGCTTGAATCATTATTCTTGAATCAGAACCCTCTTCAGGGAAAAGGATGTGAACACCAATACCAGTAGCCGGATTACCACCATACCCAGGCACATTCTTCTTATGCCAAGAAGCGTCTGAATATATTTTGGTACCTGAAATAGCCAAGTCAGATTTGAGGGTGGAGCCTTGCTGTACTTGTTCTTGCCCTTGAGAGAGTATGGTTGTAGATTGCTTCTCCTTCAATGAAGGCAGCTCCCTATTTAGGTGTTCTTAGGGATCTTGTATATCTTGGACAGAGGTGATGGCTAGAGCAGCTTGGTGAACCTGATGGGGATGTGATTCTTTCCTACAAAAAAGAACATCGTTTTTTGCTTTCCACAAACACCACAAGAAGGTAAATATATTAGGAATAGATGATTGCGGATGGTTCATGTTAATTAGAACCTGAATAATATCAAGAACAGAATTATGATTGAGAGCAAGAATATCAGATCTAATATACCAGGGGTGTCCGAACCAAGAGGCTCTAGCAAAGTTGCAAAGAAAGAAAAGATGCATTTCATCTTCATCTGAATCACATCTAGAGCATGTAGAATAAATATGAGAGGAAAACCTGCCAGCTCTAAGACCAGTTGGGAGAGCATGCCTAAGTAAGCGCCACGCAAAAGTTTTAACCCTTGGAGCCATGAATTTGTGCTTCCAGACCTGCTGCAAAATATCTTTGGTTGATTGGTTCACCTGTCTTGGTTGATTTACCTGCAAATTATGAATTTGTTGTAAACACAACTTATATGTACTCTTAGAATTGCACTTACCAGAAGGAGTGGGCTTCCAACAAAGGATATCCCTACTATCATCAAGAACTATAGGAGTTGCAATAATAGCCGAAGCAGTCGGTTCCTGAAAAAGGTTAATAATGAACTCAGAATTCCAAAGTTTTTGGCCTGGAAGCCAAAGATCAGAGACCTTAGCCGGGTAAATAAAAGCACTATGCTGGACAATAAGGTGATCATATATGTTCTCCCAAGTGGTACACCAAGGTGAGCTCCAAATAGAAATGTTGCCTTGGGTGATCTGATAAAAAGAATGCTCCTTGAGCATCGGCAAGACCTTGAGAATAGAAGTCCAGAAAGCAGATTTCGGAGTATTCGGAGTAGCTCTCCAAGTGGAAGAATCAGGAAAATACTTAGCACGGAGAACTTGATAGACTTGGCTTTCTGGATTTTCAGCAAGTCTCCAGGCAGCCGCAAGAAGGAGACCTTGATTCATAGCCAACATGTTTTTGATTCCCAATCCACTTTCTTTTTTAGGAGTACAAATATCTTTCCAAGCCCTAAGACATAAAGCTCTTGCACTAGCTTCCTCTCTAACACCAACCCACCAAAAATTACGAATGATTGCCGTGAGCTTCGCAAGGAATTTTTTTGGAAAGAGGATATTGGACATATAGTAAACAGGTATGGAAGCGAACACCGAATTGATAAGCTCAAGTCTAGCAGCATGGGATAATTTATCAGCTTTGTAAGTGGGAAGCTTATTCTTGAATTTATCATAAACAAAGTTGTAAGCCGAAGCACGGTCCTTTGCAGGAAGGATGAGAGGGTGGCCAAGGTGAGTTGATATACTATCAATAAGGGTAACTGGGAAAATATTATTAATATGTTGGGCTAGAGACTGGGAGACAGTAGCACTAAAAAGAATAGAAGATTTGTGCCAATTTGGAGTCTGACCTGATTGGGAACAGAAGTGGTTGATGAGATGAGCCATTTGGGTAGCTTCCTGAACTGTGGCATTACCACAAACTAACAAGTCATCAGCAAAAAGCATTGAATGAATAGGTGGACAGTTTGGACCAAGAGAAATGCCAGACAGTTGATTTTGTATCATAGCATCATGCAGGCTTAAAGAAAGCTCATTAATAGCAAGAACAAACAGATAAGGCGATAAGGGACAACCTTGTCTTAAACCTCTATTGCTACGAAAATTTGCAAAAGGCTGGCCATTAATAATGACTGAGAACCTTGGGGAAGAGATGCAAGCATACACCAAATTTATGAAATGACCGTGCAACCCCTTTCGCGAAAGAGCCGAAACGATGAAATTCCATTCAAGTCATAATGTGTGATCATAATGGGAAATTCATTGCCGCAGCCAATGAGAAGATGTATACTTGTTATGATGCGTTTACTGTTGAAGCTATTGCTATGAGATTCGAGATGAACCTTGACCGAACGATTGACTGCAGCAAACTAGAGATCAATTCAGATAACATGGAAGTTGCGACTGCATTGCAAGATGGGAATTCTTCTTCCGCTGCGAGTGCCATCTTAGATGATTGTTATTTGATGTCACTAGATTTTACTCATGCTATATGAACATTGTATTCGTGAGAGTAATCAGGTATCCCACATGAATTTGCGAGAATTGCTAGATTCTCCCTCATAGCCTCTCGATGGACTCTATCAGAGAGGTCATCAATTTGTTGGTTATAAACAATGCCACTATCATTATGAATGAATAAACGCGGGAATTAATTGTAAAAAAGGATTAACCTAGAGAGGTTTAGGCGACATGTCAGTGAACTACTTTTAACACTATGTGCAACAATGTGGCAAAAATTCTTATTTGTGTTATGATAAATTATTTAGATTTTTTTCTATATCTCCTCACATTGTGTCATTATCGCCAAATAGGGTTTCTTACCCTTTGACTTGTCAGTCTCCCTTCTGGGGGACTACCCACACTAGCATCCATTGCGCTTCTGCCAAATTATGTGGTTAGGATGACCACGACAACTTTCACCTGGTGCTTGTCAGATAGGTAATAGATGTGGGGACATAGATCTAAATCCGACATGGCTCGTTCATAGTACAAGATGATTGCGTGGACGAGGCATCGTATGACGCACGGGAGACGAGTAAAAGCATGTGTTTAAGTCCTCTTTTCAAGCTCTAAGGGAGAGTGGAAGAGAGCCATTTATATGTTAATCTAAACTCTGTTTCACTCTTTATCGTGGTACTAAACTTCTTGAATACCTCTATTAATAAGAGCAGATAGGCCATTGGCAACAGAGAGAAACACACACAAAGAGAGTGGAACACCTTGCCATATACCATGCGATGGTGCAAACAGATCCAAGAGGGATTCATTTAATTTGGTAGAATATCTCATATTGGTGACACATGATCCACTCCAGCCATTTGTGAACAAAACCTAACTTCTGCATCATTTGCTTAAGGTAGTTCGAATCAACTCTGTTGTAAGCTTTGATAAATCAAGCTTGTAAGCATAGAAGCTTTTTGTGAAATCCTTCTCCTGCTTGATGTGATGTATGCATTCAAATGCAGTGTAGGCATTATCAATAATCAGCCTGACAGGAATGAAAGCACGCTGTGAAGGATAAATAATGCCATCAAGCAATGGTCTAATAATCAAGCATTTAGACACAATCTTATAAATGACATTGCACAAGCTTCTTGGTCTGAATTAGTAAGCTTCACCGGGTTAGGAATTTTTAGGAGGAGTACAATAATAGTATTACTGATGTATTTCAGCATAATACCACTATGAAAAAATTCCTTAACCGCTTTAATTACATCCTGTTCAACCGCAGGCTGGTTTTGTCTGAAAAAATCGTGCCGGAAACCCATCTGGCCCTGAGCCTTCAATGGTCCAATAGAAAACAAAGCATCCAAAATTTCATGTTCAGAGAAGTCAATGCAAAGAAACTCATTGAGCTCCTCCAACATGACACATACCTCGGTCCAGATGTGGCTATCATAATGGAGCACAAGCAGCTTGGTTTGGAGGTTGCAAATGTTTTCCTTGTGCACTGCTTTCGGGAAGCAAATGAGGTAGCAAATGGTTTAGCGAAAAACTCCTTTTTAATATAGATCTTTTATCTTTATGGGAATCTTATATCTCTCTCATTGTAAGCTAGTAGTATTTGACTATCATTTGAGGAATAAAATGTACTTTGCTCTCAACAACAACAAAAATCAACGGACGGGGTGTTGATCCAGGCTGATTTGAGGAATATACTTTTCTTTTTCCTTTTTCAAGTTTGCTGATTTTAGATTCTGGTGGTGAGAAGTCTTTTTTAACATCAGTACAGACACAAGCGCTCATATACACGTACATACACTCATCTTTATGAACGCACACACGCACATCATATTCTTATGAGCATCTTCAAAAGACTGAGCCGACATATCATATTGAGATTTATGAAGTCGCCATAGACGCCTCGACGTCGACGAGAACATCTCCTCCTACTGAACGCGCGTCGCCGAAAAATCCTAAAATAAATCTAGAAATAAATGCGAGCACTAGAATTTGAATCCTGATGGGCTGCAATTTTAGCGGTGAGAGTTGACCTTTCGTCCGGGGCATGTAAAATCTGGACTTCATCATCGTACAAAGTACTCAAACAACGACCATTGTCCTCGAAGGGAAGCTGCCTGCAAGGCCGACGCCAGAACCTTGTTTCGGCACGGAGCGGAACAGTCCCCGTGCACATCGTCCGTGTATAGAAGCTAAACTTCGTCGTTACCAGACTTGACGACCCAAGGAGGCAAGCGACGGTGCGCAAGTAGGAAACGCCGACCCGAGCGAGAGGCGGGCACGCATGCGGAACCCTACCCCCGGATACAGGCAAAACACAGAGCCATCACGCACGCCGCCGCTCCAATCCGTCGACCCGTCGTACACGCAGTGCCAACCGCTTAACCAGACTTCCAGACGCGCTGCCATGCGTCGGTACCATCTCCCACACGTTTCCCTACCGTATAGTAGTACCGACCACATCGCCGCCAGGTTCGGCGTACGTGTACAGTATACCAGTTCGCTACGTCCGAGTTCCCGGCACGGAAAGGTAGAGGCCCACGTGCTAGCTCTATCCCGGGCGCGACGTCCGAGCTGGAGCCCGGCCGACACCTTCCTCCCGGCATCCCCGTCCGCCATGTGCTCTCGCTGGGCGCGGCCGCATCTGGCGTGCGCCTGACGTGTGCCCCGCCCGGTCCAGCCACGCGGACTTCCGTCCCTCTCCGGATCCAGGCTCCTCCCTTCTTCGTCTGGAGAAAAGAGGAAGAATCTGGGCGGGCGCCACGACGGGACCGGAAGCTTCTGGCTGACGCATGGGTGTCACGGAACCACACACTCCTGTAGCACACTTGTTATACTGAGAGCCCATTGTTTTATACTACTCTCTCCGTTTTTATTACCCTACATGTTAGGTCTGACTGAAGTCATACTTTATAAAGTTTGATCAAGTTTGTAGGAAAATATATAAACATTTGCCGTAAAAATCTATATGATGTGAAAGTATATTCAATAATAAATCTACTGATATTAATTTATTATTGTATATGTTAAATATTTTTGTTTACTTTGTCCATGTTTACAAAGCTTTTTTCTGAAAGAAAGTTCGAACTTTATTCACTAGAAATAATCATTACATCGTTTATGAGGATTGGTACAATTGCATTATGTGGTTCCTCGAACCAATCAAAAATGAAGGAAAATCTAGCTAACTTAGCAGTTCATGAGCAATTTTATTTGCTTCTCTATTACAATGCTCGAATCTAAAAATAAGAAAATCGCAAGCTAAGTGGAAACAGTCATAAAAAATTGCAGCTGCTGCCCCGACGATCGTCCTCCTTCGTTTATGATCTCGATAACCTCCATATTATCCGAGTTAATAATTATGCGATTACAACCCGTTCTTTGTGCAAGCGATAGACCAAATTTTAACGCCAAAGCTTCAGCCATCAACACATTTGCACATCAATCAATCTTACCATTTCCCCCACCAATGAACCTATCTTTGTCATCTCTTACGACCGCCCCGATCGTACCCCTGAGAAGGTCGTGGTCAAAAGAAGCATCAACGTTAAGTTTAACAAATCCCGTCGGGGGGCTAGACCATCCTCCTCTTTTCATGTTTACAAAGCTTGACTTTGATGAGAGCTAATACTCGGACTAAATAAGAACAGAGGGAGTACCAGCACTACTATCTCGATGCCCAATTAATTTACTGGTAATCACAGTGCTCTTTATTAGTGGTGGCTAAGATAAAACAGTGCGAAAGGTGATCCGGGCGAACAGCGGTGGCTGGTTGGCGGGTGACCCGACTGTTTTTCTTTGTCCGTGTCCACTCCTCCAGTCCAGCCCATGTTTCTGTTTGGAATGCGGCTCCACAGTCTCGCGCTTTTCTAAAAGGCTCAGTTCCTGCGCCGGGGGATGATGCTAGCACCTAGCAATCCATCGATCCATCGTCTTCACTTTCGCCTATGTATTTCTTTTCTTTTCTTTTATCCTTCTTCCACTTTGCCGTGGGCTGAGAGCGATATCACATTAGACGGAGGATTTTGTCATGCACATACGGAGCTCCAATGATTGTGGGAGCGAGTGGTGCCCTCCGACTAAAGAAAAAGCCAAGGTTCTTGTGAGTGCGTGAGTACTCTACTCGTAGTACGCATTAGAAAACGACCATCACTACGCTCGAATCCACACTATTTAGGGTTAGTGGAGCTGGAACTCTCGAGAGACGGATCATTCGGGATATGGTAAATCGTCTACCACCATTACCGCTTCGTATATTATATATCGGTGGCGAAGTGGCATCGCATCAGCCCCTGTTTTGGATAGCGTGAAATTTAACCAGACACAACGCATCTCGGTTTGCCCGGCCGCTTTAGGCAGAAAGCACTACAGTGCTCGTCGCATACATATCCGGGGGAGATGGCATCACATCAGCTGTTTGCAGTGGAGATGAATGTTTGGATAGCGCAAGCTTTAACCAGGACAAATCCAAGCGCCTTGATTTGCTCCAGGAGCTTTTACGCGTAAAGCAGCTGTTGCGGCAACGCCGATGTGGATAGCATTTGCGCAATGGACGACAGGTCGATGACTCAACAATGCAGTTAGATGCCTCCCGGAGATAGCTTACTTTTGCGATCCAAAAACTTGTAGCACAAAGCAGACGACATTGGATATTTCAGGAAAAGAATTGCTAAAGAAGATTTCAGGAAGAGAATCAGGAGGGATGGGAACAGTAAAGAAAACATCACTTTGGGTAGTGGCACAGTTAGAAGAAATCAACAAAAGAAATGTTGCTATGAAGAGCTCCGATTCGGCAAATACGCCAAATCGTATAAGGACGGTATGGTTATTTGGCCAAAAGGTATACCAACTATGAGGTGTACATACACACACATGTTGCATCCACCCGATCCTCCCGCCCGTCTCGATCCGCGCCCCATAACCCGTGCCCGCCAACGCCCCCTCCCCTGCCTGTGTTGTTGATCGCCGCCCCTGCCCGCTCGTGCTGTTGATCACCGCCCCTGCCCGCCCGTAGTCGACGGCGGCTGCTACCTCAACCCCCTACACCCCTCCCGGTCGTGGCGTTGACATTTTCACGCCCCTCTGTTGGCATTGTTGTCATCCTCGCCATCATCCTGCCATCATCTGCTATTCTCATCGTCATCAGCGGCATCGTCCTCACCGCCATCCATAATCACGCCGTTGTCGACACCCCTTCCCACACCCCCGACCCCCACCGCCCTCGGACTTCTCGCGCAACATCGACCCCCCCCCCCCTCCGTAGGTTTGCCTTCTAAATCATCGAGTGCACATTGAAATGGTGCAAAAAATCATTCTGAGTGATGTTGCTTCTGTCAATTTTTCATCGACATCATACAATGTCATCAAATTTGCATTTGAAGTGAGAGATGATGTCTCTGTCGATATTGTTTAGTGTTGGTAGTGAATGGGGACTGTAGATCTAGGTGTTTAAATGAAGGAAGATACCGGATACGCCGATGATGAATATGGTAGCGATAATGGCTCTCCTGCCAATAATGATTGTACTAACGAAAATGAATATAGTAGCGACAATGAATTGTGGTCGCCTTACCTGCCATGGACTTGCAAATTAATGAGGATGGTGCATGCAGTGAAAACGTAAGTGACGTGTAGGTTGATTTGTGTTTTTTATTGCAAACAACTGCATAGCAACTTACGTGTCTTTATTTTTAAATCTACAGGAAGATGTGGATGTTTTTGTTTACATCATGATAATCCAGTGCCCTGTTTGGTTGGAGGAGATTTCAACATTATTATAAATTGTAATAAAAAGAACAAACCCAATCACCCTAATTATTGGAGTTTCGTGTTTAATGTTATCACTGAGCATGTTGGATTTAGAGAGATGCCTTTGAATGGGAGCAATTATACTTAGGCATAGAATTCGGCTGACCCTACCTTTGAAAAGCTTGACAGAAGTATAATCACGGATGCCCGAGGGGTCCACGAGGCAGGGGGGCGCGCCCCTAACCCTCGTGGCCACCCCGTAATGCAGTTGATGCCCTTCTTTTGCCGCAAGAAAGCTAATATCCGTATAGAGATCGTGTTAAAATTTCAGCCCAATCGGAGTTACGGATCTCCGGGAATATAAGAAACAGTGAAAGGGTAGAATCTGAGAACGCAGAAACGGAGAGAGACAAAGCGACAGATCCAATCTCGGAGGGGCTCTCGCCCCTCCCATATGCCATGGAGGCCATGGACCAGAGGGGAAACCCTTCTCCCATCTAGGAAGGAGGTCAAGGAAGAAGAAGAAGGAGGGGGCTCTCTCCCCCTCGCTTCCGGTGGCGCCGGAGTGCCACCGGGGGCCATCATCATCACCGCAATCTTCACCAACAACTTCACCGCCATCATTACCAACTCTTCCCCCCTCTATGCAGCGGTGTAACCTTTCTTTTACCCGCTGTAATCTCTACTTAAACATGGTGCTCAACACTATATATTATTTCCCAATGATGTATGGCTATCATATGATGTTTGAGTAGATCCATTTTGTCCTATGGGCTATTTGATGATCGTGATTGGTTTGAGTTGCATGTTTTATTATTGGTGATGTCCTATGATGCTCTCCGTGTTATGCAAGCGTGAGGGATCCCCGCTGTAGGGTGTTGCAATACGTTCATGATTCGCTTATAGTGGGTTGCGTGAGTGACTGAAACACAAACCCGAGTAAGGGGGTTGTTCTGTATGCGATTATCGGTGTCAAAACCGGCGGATCTCGGGTAGGGGGTCCCGAACTGTACGTCTAAGGCGGATGGTAACAGGAAGCAGGGGACACGATGTTTTACCCAGGTTCGGGCCCTCTTGATGAAGGTAAAACCCTATGTCCTGCTCGATTTATTCTTGATGATATGGGTATTACAAGAGTTGATCTACCACGAGATCAGAGAGGCTAAACCCTAGAAGCTAGCCTATGGTATGATTGTATGTTGTCTTACGGACTAAAACCCTCCGGTTTATATAGACACCGGAAGGGGTTAGGGTTACACAAGGTCGGTTACAAAGGAGGATATATCCATATCCGTACTGCCTAGCTTGCCTTCCACGCTAAGTAGAGCCCCATCCGGACACGAGACGAAGTCTTCAATCTTGTATCTTCATAGTCCAACAGTCCGGTTAAAGGATATAGTCCGGCTGTCCGGAGACCCCCTAATCCAGGACTTCCTCAGTAGCCCCTGAACCAGGCTTCAATGATGATGAGTCCGGCGTGCAGTGTTGTCTTCGGCATTGCAAGGCGGGTTCCTCCTCCGGATACACCACAGAAGAGTTCGAATAAAGGGATAGTGTCTGACCCTGCAAAATAAGTTCCACATACCACCGTAGAGAGAATAATATTTCCACAAATCTAATCTGCCGACACGTTTTGGCAACATGACATCATGCCATGGCTCGGCGATTATTCGAACCATTTTTCTTTAACTAGCCCCGCACATAACGCGAGGCAGTTTCTTGACACGTCTTGTCAAAGCAGAGATCGTGTCCCCCTTATTACGGGATTCTCATCAATACGGTCGTGGGTAACCCAACCGCGCCTAGGACTCCTAGATTTTAGGCAAGTCCCAAACGGCTACGAGGAGGACGCTTGATATTCACCCTCTTTATAAAGGGACAAGGCTTTTACTTTTTCCCTCCCGTGCTTAATCGAATCATTCCCCCGCCTTGAGTTCTAACACCCAAAGCCCAGGTCAGGTGCTTCGGATCTCCAATCATGTCCGGATCTAGCCTCCAGGGCCGGTGGATGCCTTCCTCCGTTATGGAAGATGATATCAAGAAGTTGAGGGAGGCAAGATACCTGACCGCCGAAGTTTCGCATCGGCTGCCTACCCGAGGGCAGGTCGTCCCTACTCCCGAACCCAGTGAAGACGTTGTGTTCATCCCCCACTTCCTCCGAGGACTAGGCCTCACTCTGGATCCCTTCGTTAGGGGTTTGATGTTCTATTACGGGCTTGATTTCCACGATCTAGCCCCGTATTCCTTTCTCCACATCTCGGCATTTATTGTCGTATGTGAGGCCTTCCTCCGCATTACCCTGAAGGAAATATGCCCTAGAGACAATAATAATGTTATTATTTTATGTCCTTATATCATGATAAATGTTTATTATTCATGCTAGAATTGTATTATCTGGAAACATAATACTTATGTGAATACATAGACAAACTAAACGTCACTAGTATGCCTCTACTTGACTAGCTCGTTAATCAAAGATGGTTATGTTTCCTAACCATAGACATGTGATGTCATTTGATTAACGGGATCACATTATTAGGAGAATGATGTGATTGACATGACCCATTCCATTAGCTTAGCACCCGATCGTTTAGTATGTTGCTATTGATTTCTTCATGACTTATACATGTTCCTATGACTATGAGATTATGCAACTCCCCTTTGCCGGAGGAACACTTTGTGTGCTACCAAACATCACAACGTAACTGGGTGATTATAAAGGAGCTCTACAGGTGTCTCCAAAGGTACATGTTGGGTTGGCGTATTTCGAGATTAGGATTTGTCACTCCGATTGTCGGAGAGGTATCTTTGGGCCCTCTCAGTAATGCACATCACATAAGCCTTGCAAGCATTGCAACTAATGAGTTAGTTGTGAGATGATGTATTATGAAACGAGTAAAGAGACTTGCCGGTAATGAGATTGAACTAGGTATTGAGATACCGACGATCGAATCTCGGGCAAGTAACATATCGATGACAAAGGGAACAACGTATGTTGTTATGCGGTCTGACCGATAAAGATCTTCGTAGAATATGTGGGAGCCAATATGAGCATCCAGGTTCCGCTATTGGTTATTGACCGGAGACGTGTCTCGGTCATGTCTACATTGTTCTCGAACCCGTAGGGTCCGCACGCTTAAGGTTTTGATGACAGTTATATTATGAGTTTATGAGTTTTGATGTACCAAAGTTAGTTCGGAGTCCCGGATGTGATCACGGACATGACGAGGAGTCTCGAAATGGTCGAGACATAAAGATTGATATATTGGAAGCCTATGTTTGGACATCGGAAGTGTTCCGGGTGAAATCGGCATTTTACCGGAGTACCGGGAGGTTACCGGAACCCCCCGGTAACCTAATGGGCCTTAATGGGCCTAGTGGAGGAAGGGGAGAGGAGGCCTAGGGGCTGCCGTGTGCCCCTCCCCCCCCCCAAGTCCGAATTGGACAAGGAGGGGGGCGGTGCCCCCCCTTTCCGTTATTCCCTCTCTTCCTTCTTCCCCAAGTCCTAATCCAACTAGGGAAAGGGGGGGAGTCCTACTCCCGGTAGGAGTAGGACTCCTCCTGCGCACCTCCTCCTATGGCCGGCCGCACCCCCCCTTGGCTCCTTTATATACGGGGGCATGGGGCACCCCTAGACACACAAGTTGATCTCTAAGATCGTTCTCTTAGCCGTGTGCGGTGCCCCCTTCCACCATAATCCTCGATAATGTTGTAGTGGTGCTTAGGCGAAGCCCTGCGACAGTAGAACATCAAGATCGTCACCACGCCGTCGTGCTGACGGAACTCTTCCCTGACACTTTGCTGGATCGGAGTCCGGGGATCGTCATCGAGCTGAAGGTGTGCTAGAACTCGGAGGTGCCGTAGTTTCGGTGCTTGATCGGTCGGGCCGTGAAGACGTACGACTACATCAACCGCGTTGTCATAACGCTTCCGCTGTCGGTCTACGAGGGTACGTAGATCACACTCTCCCCTCTCGTTGCTATGCATCACCATGATCTTGCGTGTGCGTAGGAAATTTTTTGAAATTACTACGTTCCCCAACAGTGGCATCCGAGCCTAGTTTTTATGTGTTGATGTGATATGCACGAGTAGAATACAAGTGAGTTGTGGGCGATATAAGTCATACTGCTTACCAGCATGTCATACTTTGGTTCGGCGGTATTGTTGGATGAAGCGGCCCGGACCGACATTACGCGTACGCTTACGCGAGACTGGTTCTACCGACGTGCTTTGCACACAGGTGGCTGGCGGGTGTCAGTTTCACCAACTTTAGTTGAACCAAGTGTGGCTACGCCCGGTCCTTGCGAAGGTTAAAACAGCACCAACTTGACAAACTATCATTGTGGTTTTGTTGCGTAGGTAAGATTGGTTCTTGCTTAAGCCCGTAGAAGCCACGTAAAACTTGCAACAACAAAGTAGAGGACGTCTAACTTGTTTTTGCAGGGCATGTTGTGATGTGATATAGTCAAGACATGATGCTAAATTTTATTGTATGAGATGATCATGTTTTGTAACCGAGTTATCGGCAACTGGCAGGAGCCATATGGTTGTCGCTTTATTGTATGCAATGCAATCGCGCTGTAATGCTTTACTTTATCACTAAGCGGTAGCGATAGTCGTGGAAGCATAAGATTGGCGAGACGACAATGATGCTACAATGGAGATCAAGGTGTCGCGCCGGTGACGATGGTGATCATGACGGTACTTCGGAGATGGAGATCACAAGTACAAGATGATGACAGCCATATCATATCACTTATATTGATTGCATGTGATGTTTATCTTTTATGCATCTTATCTTGCTTTGTTTGACGGTAGCATTTTAAGATGATCTCTCACTAATTATCAAGAAGTGTTCTCCCTGAGTATGCACCGTTGCAAAAGTTCTTCGTGCTGAGACAACACGTGATGATCGGGTGTGATAGGCTCTACGTTCAAATACAATGGGTGCAAAACAGTTGCACACGCGGAATACTCAGGTTATACTTGACGAGCCAAGCATATACAGATATGGCCTCGAAACACGGAGACCGAAAGGTCGAGCGTGAATCATATAGTAGATATGATCAACATAGTGATGTTCACCAATGAAACTACTCCATCTCACGTGATGATCGGACATGGTTTAGTTGATTTGGATCACGTGATTACTTAGAGGATTAGAGGGATGTCTATCTAAGTGAGAGTTCTTAAGTAATATGATTAATTGAACTTAAATTTAGCATGAACTTAGTACCTGATAGTATCTTGCTTGTTTATGATTGATTGTAGATAGATGGCCCGTGTTGTTGTTCCGTTGAATTTTAATGCGTTCCTTGAGAAAGCAAAGTTGAAAGATGATGGTAGCAATTACACGGACTGGGTCCGTAACTTGAGCATTATCCTCATTGCTGCACAGAAGAATTACATCCTGGAAGCACCGCTGGGTGCCAGGCCTGCTGCTGGAGCAACACCAAATGTTATGAACGTTTGGCAGAGCAAAGCTGATGACTACTCGATAGTTCAGTGTGCCATGCTTTACGGCTTAGAATCGGGACTTCAACGACGTTTTGAACGTCATGGAGCATATGAGATGTTCCAGGAGTTGAAGTTAATATTTCAAGCAAATGCCCAGATTGAGAGATATGAAGTCTCCAATAAGTTCTATAGCTGCAAGATGGAGGAGAACAGTTATGTCAGTGAGCATATACTCAAAATGTCTAGGTATAATAATCACTTGATTCAATTGGGAGTTAATCTTCCAGATGATTACGTCATTGATAGAATTTTTCAATCACTTCCACCTAGCTACAAGAGCTTCGTGATGAACTATAATATGCAAGTGTTGATGGTCAACAAGACCACTAGTTTCAAGAAAAAGGGCAAAGGGAAGAAGAAGGGGAACTTCAAAAAGAACAGCAAGCAAGTTGCTGCTCAGGAGAAGAAACCCAAATCTGAACCTAAGCCTGAAACTGAGTGCTTCTACTGCAAGCAGACTGGTCACTGGAAGCGGAACTGCCCCAAGTATTTGGCGGATAAGAAGGATGGCAAAGTGAACAAAGGTATATGTGATATACATGTTATTGATGTGTACCTTACTAATGCTCGCAGTAGCACCTGGGTATTTGATACTGGTTCTGTTGCTAACATTTGCAACTCGAAACAGGGACTACGGATTAAGCGAAGATTGGCTAAGGACAAGGTGACGATGGGCATGGGAAATGGTTCCAAAGTCGATGTGATCGCGGTCGGGACGCTACCTCTACATCTACCTTCGGGATTAGTATTAGACCTAAATAATTGTTATTTGGTGCCAGCGTTGAGCATGAACATTATATCTGGATCTTGTTTGATGCGAGACGGTTATTCATTTAAATCAAAGAATAATGGTTGTTCTATTTATATGAGTAAAATCTTTTATGGTCATGCACCCATGAAGAATGGTCTATTCTTATTAAATCTCGATAGTAGTGACACACACATTCATAATGTTGAAGCCAAAGGATGCAGAGTTGATAATGATAGTGCAACTTATTTGTGGCACTGCCGTTTAGGTCATATCGGTGTAAAGCGCATGAAGAAACTCCATACTGATGGACTTTTGGAACCACTTGATTATGAATCACTTGGTACTTGCGAACCGTGCCTCATGGGCAAGATGACTAAAACACCGTTCTCCGGTACTATGGAGAGAGCAACAGATTTATTGGAAATCATACATATAGATGTATGTGGTCCGATGAATGTTGAGGCTCGTGGCGGATATCGTTATTTTCTCACATTCATAGATGACTTAAGCAGATATGGGTATATCTACTTAATGAAACATAAGTCTGAAACATTTGAAAAGTTCAAAGAATTTCAAAGTGAAGTTGAAAATCATCGTAACAAGAAAATAAAATTCCTACGATCTGATCGTGGAGGAGAATATTTGAGTTACGAGTTTGGTGTACATTTGAAACAATGCGGAATAGTTTCGCAACTCACGCCACCCGAAACACCACAGCGTAATGGTGTGTCCGAACGTCGTAGTCGTACTTTACTAGATATGGTGCGATCTATGATGTCTCTTACTGATTTACCGCTATCGTTTTGGGGTTATGCTTTAGAGACGGCCGCATTCACGTTAAATAGGGCACCATAAAAATCCGTTGAGACGATGCCTTATGAACTATGGTTTGGCAAGAAACCAAAGTTGTCGTTTCTGAAAGTTTGGGGCTGCGATGCTTATGTGAAAAAGCTTCAACCTGATAAGCTCGAACCCAAATCGGAGAAATGTGTCTTCATAGGATATCCAAAGGAAACTATTGGATACACCTTCTATCACAGATCTGAAGGCAAGACTTTTGTTTCTAAATTCGGAAACTTTCTAGAGAAGGAGTTTCTCTCGAAAGAAGTGAGTGGGAGGAAAGTAGAACTTGATGAGGTAACTGTACCTGCTCCCTTATTGGAAAGTAGTACATCACAGAAACCGGTTTCTGTGACACCTACACCAATTAGTGAGGAAGCTAATGATGATGATCATGAAACTTCAGAACAAGATGCTACTGAACCTCGTAGATCAACCAGAGTAAGATCCGCACCAGAGTGGTACGGTAATCCTGTTCTGGAAATCATGCTACTAGATCATGATGAACCTACGAACTATGGAGAAGCGATGGTGAGCCCATATTCCGCAAAATGTCTTGAAGCCATGAAATCTGAGATGGGATCCATGTATGAGAACAAAGTGTGGACTTTGGTTGACTTGCCAAAAGATCGGCAAGCAATTGAGAATAAATGGATCTTCAAGAAGAAGACTGACGCTGACGGTAATGTTACTATCTACAAAGCTCGACTTGTCGCAAAAGGTTTTCGACAAGTTCAAGGGATTGACTATGATGAGACCTTCTCACCCGTAGCGATGCTTAAGTCTGTCCGAATCATGTTAGCAATTGCCGCATTTTATGATTATGAAATTTGGCAGATGGATGTCAAAACTACATTCCTGAATGGATTTCTGGAAGAAGAGTTGTATATGATGCAGCCGGAAGGTTTTGTCGATCCAAAGGGAGTTAACAAAGTGTGCAAGCTCCAGCGATTAATTTATGGACTGGTGCAAGCATCTCGGAGTTGGAATAAACGCTTTGATAGTGTGATCAAAGCATTTGGTTTTGTACAGACTTTTGGAGAAGCCTGTATTTACAAGAAAGTGAGTGGGAGCTCTGTAGCATTTCTGATATTATATGTAGATGACATATTACTAATCGGAAATGATATAGAATTTCTGGATAGCATAAAGGGATACTTGAATAAGAGTTTTTCAATGAAAGACCTCGGTGAAGCTGCTTACATATTGGGCATTAAGATCTATAGAGATAGATCAAGACGCTTAATTGGACTTTCACAAAGCACATACCTTGACAAAATTTTGAAAAAGTTCAAAATGGATCAAGCAAAGAAAGGATTCTTTCCTGTGTTACAAGGTGTGAAATTGAGTAAGACTCAATGTCCGACCAATGCAGAAGATAGAGAGAAAATGAAAGATGTTCCCTATGCTTCAGCCATAGGCTCTATCATGTATGCAATGCTGTGTAACAGACCTGATGTGTGTCTTGCTATAAGTCTAGCAGGGAGGTACCAAAGTAATCCAGGAGTGGATCACTGGACAACGGTCAAGAACATCCTGAAATATCTGAAAAGGACTAAGGATATGTTTGTCATATATGGAGGTGACAAAGAGCTCATCGTAAATGGTTACATTGATGCAAGCTTTCACACTGATCCGGACGATTCTAAACCGCAAACCGGATACATGTTTACATTAAACGGTGGAGCTGTCAGTTGGTGCAGTTCTAAACAAAGTGTTGTGGCGGGATCTACATGTGAAGCGGAGTACATAGCTGCTTCGGAAGCAGCAAACGAAGGAGTCTGGATGAAGGAGTTCATATCTGATCTAGGTGTCATACCTAGTGCATCGGGTCCAATGAAAATCTTTTGTGACAATACTGGTGAAATTGCCTTGGCAAAGGATTCCAGATTTCACAAGAGAACCAAGCACATCAAGAGATACTTCAATTCGATCTGGGATCTAGTCCAGGTGGGAGACATAGAGATTTGCAAGATACATACGGATCTGAATGTTGCAGACCCGTTGACTAAGCCTCTTCCACGAGCAAAACATGATCAGCACCAATGCTCCATGGGTGTTAGAATCATTACTGTGTAATCTAGATTATTGACTCTAGTGCAAGTGGGAGACTGAAGGAAATATGCCCTAGAGGCAATAATAATGTTATTATTTTATTTCCTTATATCATGATAAATGTTTATTATTCAGGCTAGAATTGTATTATCCGGAAATATAATACTGGTGTGAATACATAGACAAACTAAACGTCACTAGTATGCCTCTACTTGACTAGCTCGTTAATCAAAGATGGTTATGTTTCCTAACCATAGACATGTGTTGTCATTTGATTAACGGGATCACATTATTAGGAGAATGATGTGATTGACATGACCCATTCCATTAGCTTAGCACCCGATCGTTTAGTATGTTGCTATTGCTTTCTTCATGACTTATACATATTCCTATGACTATGAGATTATGCAACTCCCGTTTGCCGGAGGAACACTTTGTGTGCTACCAAACATCACAACGTAACTGGGTAATTATAAAGGAGCTCTACAGGTGTCTCCAAAGGTACATGTTGGGTTGGCGTATTTCGAGATTAGGATTTGTCACTCCGATTGTCGGAGAGGTATCTCTGGGCCCTCTCGATAATGCACATCACATAAGCCTTGCAAGCATTGCAACTTATGAGTTAGTTGTGAGATGATGTATTACGAAACGAGTAAAGAGACTTGCCGGTAATGAGATTGAACTAGGTATTGCGATACCGATGATCGAATCTCGGGCAAGTAACATACCAATGACAAAGGGAACAATGTATGTTGTTATGCGGTCTGACCGATAAAGATCTTCGTAGAATATGTGGGAGCCAATATGAGCATCCAGGTTCCGCTATTGGTTATTGATCGGAGACGTGTCTCGGTCATGTCTACATTGTTCTCGAACCCGTAGGGTCCGCACGCTTAAGGTTTCGATGATAGTTATATTATGAGTTTATGAGTTTTGATGTACCGAAGTTAGTTCGGAGGCCCGGAAGTGATCACGGACATGACGAGGAGTCTCGAAATGGTCGAGACATAAAGATTGATATATTGGAAGCCTATGTTTGGACATCGGAAGTGTTCCGGGTGAAATCGGCATTTTACCGGAGTACCGGGAGGTTACCGGAACACCCCGGTAACCTAATGGGCCTTAATGGGCCTAGTGGAGGAAGGAGAGGAGGCCTAGGGGCTGCCGCGCGCCCCTCCCCCCAAGTCCGAATTGGACAAGGAGGGGGGGGGGGGGGCGGCGCCCCCTTTCCTTTCTTCCCTCTCTTCCTTCTTCCCCAAGTCCTAATCCAACTAGGGAAAGGGGGGAGTCCTACTCCCGGTAGGAGTAGGACTCCTCCTGCGCGCCTCCTCCTATGGCCGGCCGCACCCCCCTTGGCTCCTTTATATACGGGGGCAGGGGGCACCCCTAGACACACAAGTTGATCTCTAAGATCGTTCTCTTAGCCGTGTGCGGTGCCCCCTTCCGCCATAATCCTCGATAATATTGTAGTGGTGTGTAACGCCCCAAGACCGGAGATTCAGATGCCATTCATGGATTCTGGGTTTCGTCATGTGTTTTGTTTTGCTTGTTGCTTTCCCCTTTGCATCATGTGCCTTGCATCATGTCATCATGTCATCATTGCAACCCGTTTTAAACCCACTAAATAATTTGTGTGGATCTTTGATCCATTTAAATCGAGGGAAGGGTGACCTCTCTTTATAACATATCCTCCCAATATTATAGGGAGCGATAACGAAATATTCTATTAGTTTGGGATCACCTATAACACACTTGCATATAATCACATGTCTTTTCTGCTTCGAGTTTGCTCCTCAAACTTCGCCCATAAATTCTTTTATCTTTTTCCGGAGGTCCACCTAAATTCTCAACATTTTTGGGCACTTCGAAAAACCTGTCCTAGTTCAAACCTTTTGAATTAAATTCAAAGAAATTTGAATTTATTCTTTCAATCTTGGTAATTCCTAATTTCTTGGATCAACACATTTTGTGTGAGTCCAAGAAATTTAACCTCTTGCTCAAATTCGTTCACTAACCCTCTCCTTCATTTTTCTTCTCTCTTTTTTCTTCCTTTTTTTCTTCTAAGGAGTATAAGAGAGAGAGAGAGAGAGAGAGAGAGAGAGAGGGGGAGGTTGCACCCAGGCCCAGCCGCAGCAGACAGCCCACCTGGGCCTCCCAACCCATAGCCGAGCCGGCCACTAGGCCCAGCAAGGTCATCCCATCTCTCTCTCAAACCCCTAATTCTCACCCTAGCCGTCAGGGAGCCCGCTCCCTCGATCCCATCTCCCTCTCCCTTCATTCTCCTCCTGCGCTGCCACACACGCACAGGGCTTCGCCCTTGATCCCCCACTCTCCCTCGTCTCTCCACTCCTCCTCCCTCTCGCTCCTCTGCACGATCCCGTCCCCTGCTCTCCTCCACCATCACCGCGAGGGCCGAGTTCGCCGCCCTGCCGCTTCACCAGGGACGCCGGGCACCACAGCCTGCTGGGCCTCCCCTGCATCTTCCTCGCCGGACCTGCTCCATCCTCCGCCCTCTACCTCCTCGCTGCCTCCTCGTCTACACGGCGCCACTGGCTCGTCAGCTCCGTCGCTAGGGGAGGAGCCCCTCGACCCGTCCTCTTCTGCCCCGACTCCGGCGAGTGTCGCCTCGTCGACCCTCCTGCCGGCCCCTGCTGAGGCAGGGCCGCCTCATCAGCAAGCTGGCCTCCGCCCCTCCTGCGCTGCACCCCTGCCGGCCTCGCCGGAATTCATCAAGTTCAGCACCGCCGCGCCCTCTGACCTCCCTTGTTACCTCGTCGCCGTCCGTCTTCAACCGCGGGACCGCTACTTCGTCGTCCACCTCGGCTCTGGCCACCATGGACGCCTCATGCCCAAGATCTTCCTCCTATGTGGTGTAGAGCTGCACCACCACCACCTCGAGGCCCCTTGCAGTCTTCGTTTCAGAACGCCAAGAAGCCGATGGCACTAGGGTGCGCTAAGTTCCACTAATGTTGACCCCGGACATCTACGATACGTGGACCTCTACGATCAATGTGGAACCGTCAAGTACAACTACTACGTTGATACGGGAATCACTACCGTCGCAAGAACCGAGACCGGCAAGTTCGAAGACCCCAAGAACCATGACATTTGACGCATAGTACGACTACCATCACCGTGAACCACTACCATCACCGATGAACGATAGGACGACTACTTCGACTACCGTCGCGTGAACCACTACTTCCCTCGATGTCCGAGAACGTCTACTTCCACTACTTCCTCTACGCCGACTCGAACCGCTCCGATAATGCACGCTTCAAAGGTATAACCGCCGAGACGACCGTCCGTGAACTAATGCATGTGTGTTGTATGTAATGCCCGTGTTTGCATCGTGTCCGAGTTGTCTCTTGCTCGGTCCTCCTCGTTTGCCGCTAACCCGTGGGAACCCGGTAACCGGGAGCACCCCACCGTTTATCGCATGACCCGAATCCGCACACTTCTCCTTTGCATCGCTATCTCAATCGAGTTACCGGGAACCGGAACATTGCTGTGGCACCGTTTCGTTATCGTTGCCGTGGCACCCCTTTTGTTTCCGCCATGATGACAAATGCTTCTAAATGCTCTTGTCAAATTTTAATAAAAAATTGCATAAACTTGAACATGTCATCCGCATCATGTTAACAACTTTAAGATGTTTAAAATTGTTGTTGTTTGCTTCATTTTGCTAATGCATATGGGGATTTACCGGATTTGTTGTTTGTTATATCCGGCCCCATTTCAATTGTTTAGATGGTGTAGTTTTGTTATGCTTCACCTCTTACCATGTTTAACAACATTTAATATTGTTGGGTACATAAACGAGATCGAACTAAATAATTGATGTGGTGTTCCGTCAATATGCAACTCGTTGCATATTGAGCTCCACTTAATTTGTAGGATTGTTTGTGCACTTTGCCATGCCATGCATATTTAAAACGGACATGCATCATACTTGATTGTGCATCATACCATGTTCATGTGTTGGTTGTTTACTATGTTGTTTGGTTCTTTCCGGGTTGCTCCTCGCGTTAGCTTCGGTTTCGTTCCGGAGTGGTGAGTTTTGGTTCGACTACGTCCGCTTTGTCTTCTTCATGGACTCGTTCTTCTTCCTTGCGGGATCTCGTGCAAGATGACCATACCCTCGAAATCACTTCTATCTTTGCTTGCTAGAGGCTCGCTCTTTTGCTATGCCTATGCTACGATACCTACCACTTGCTTATCATGCCTCCCATATTGTTGAACCAAGCCTCTAACCCACCTTGTCCTAGCAAATCGTTGTTTGGCTATGTTACCGCTTTGCTCAGCCCCTCTTATAGCATTGTTAATTGCAGGTGAAGATTGATGTTTGTTCCTTGTTGGAACATGGAGATGTTGTTCCTTGTTGGAACATGTTTACTTGTTGGGAAATCACAATATCTCTTATTTAATTAATGCATCTATATACTTGGTAAAGGGTGGAAGGCTCGGCCTTATGCCTGGTGTGTTGTTCCACTCTTGCCGCCCTAGTTTCCGTCATATCGGTGTTATGTTCCCGGATTTTGCGTTCCTTACGCGGTTGGGTTATAATGGGAACCGCTTGACAGTTCGCCTTGAATAAAACTCCTCCAGCATGGCCCAACATTGGTTTTACCATTCGCCACCTAGCCTTTTCTTTCCCTATGGTTCTGCAGACTCAAGGGTCATCTTTATTTTAAACCCCCAGGCAAGTGCTCCTCTGAGTGTTGGTCCAAACTAAGCGATGTCCGAAGCTACCAGGGGCAACTCTGGGCTGGCCCACCCGACGTCTGGCTCATCCGGTGTGCCCTGAGAACGAGATATGTGCAGCTCCTATCGGGATTTGTCGGCACATCTGGGTGGCTTTGCTGGTCTTGTTTTATCATTGTTGAAATGTCTTGTAACCGGGATTCCGAGTCTGATCGGGTCTTCCCGCTAGAAGGAATATCCTTCGTTGACCGTGAGAGCTTGTGATGGGCTAAGTTGGGACACCCCTGCAGGGATTTGAACTTTCGAAAGCCGTGCCCGCGGTTATGGGCAGATGGGAATTTGTTAATGTCCGGTTGTAGAAAACCTGAAGTTGACCTTAATTAAAATACATCAACCGCGTGTGTAACCGTGATGGTCTCTTTTCGGCGGAGTCCGGGAGGTGAACACGGTGTTGGAGTTATGCTTGACGTAGGTTGTTCTAGGATCACTTCTTGATCATACTTTTATCGACCGTGCTTTGCCTTCTCTTCTCGCTCTCATTTGTGTATGTTAGCCACCCTATATGCTAGTCGCTTGCTACTGCTCCACATCATACCTTACCTTACCCATAAGCTTAAATAGTCTTGATCGCGAGGGTGTGAGATTGCTAAGTCCCTGTGACTCACAGATACTTCCAAAACCAGCTTGCAGGTGCCGATGAGTCCGTGCAGATGACACAACCAAGCTCAGGAGGAGCTCGATGAAGATCTTGTCCCTTTGTGTTGTTCCGTTCTAGTTGATCAGTAGTGGAGCCCAGTTGGGGTCGATCGGGGACCGTGTCGCATTTGGGGTTCTTCTTTTATTTTGGTTCCGTAGTCGGACCTTGTTTGTATTTGGATGATGTAATGCTTTATTCATGTAATTGTGTGAAGTGGCGATTGTAAGCCAACTATGTATCTCTTTCTCTTATGTATTACATGGGTTGTGTGAAGATTACCTCACTTGCGACATTGCTTTCAATGCGGTTATGCCTCTAAGTCATGCTTCGACACGTGGGAGATATAGCCGCATCGAGGGCGTTACAAGTTGGTATCAGAGCCTTCCCCGACCTTAGGAGCCCCCACTGCTTGATTGTTTTTAGCAGCCGTTGTTGAGTCTGGAAAAATGTTTTGAGTCATTTAGGAATTATATATCGGAGAGTTTAGGAATTCTTTTTACTCCCCAGTCTCCTCATCGCTCTGGTAAGGCATCCTGGCGTAGAGTTTTGACTCTTCTCTTCTCAAATTTCACTAAAAGAAATTTAGGATCACGCGGGTATCTTGGAATCGTTCCGATCGATTTGTGACGAGAACATTGTTCTTGGTGCCTCCTGTCATTTAGGGGTTGTGGCAGTGTCCCAGGGAGTTGAGCTCCGAGGTGTTGTCGTCACAATTTTATCGTTGCAGTTCTGGAATACTTGAGTTTAGTTTTGCTGACATTGAAAATCTCTTTTATGCAGTTGTTGGTGAGATAACGTCGACGCCACCCAGTACTGGGGCGGGAGTTCGGGAGTATTGCCATAAGTCGTATAACGGATGCTTTTCGAAGGTTGAGGTAGACGATTTCCGAAGGTTTCTTGGTTATGTGTTGAAGGATGGATACAGCTGGATGTAGGATTTGTTAGTTTTGGGTGAGATATTATGCTTCCCCTGTATCCCCAACACATGATTGCATAACCGGAAAGTTTCAGGAGTTTATAGGTGGGAATTCAAGTAGCTCTTAGGATATCTTTCCGACAGATGTATGATATGAAATTGGGGTTCAACGTCTAGTGGTCCGCCTATCCACGGTTGGTTTTACAGTGGTCTCGTTGTGTCTTAAAGAGTCCTTGGCTATGCCGACTCGGGGACGCTTCGTATGTCATGTGCACTGCCTTGTACATGATGGTGCTGTACGATCGAGCCCGTGTAGGCCCCACCACGAAAACTTCGGACGAAATCTCTATCATATGTTTGTTCTAGCTTATTCTGCAAGCCAATCCTTTGTTTTTGTTTTTGAGTTGTGGTATTCGAGTTGCTTCAATGTCAAGTGTTGATTCCATACCTTCCCCAAATGGTGTTCTCATACTCCAATGTGAGTTCTAATCCTTCTCGGTCATCAAGACTGTCATGTCAATCCTTTTCAACCGGTGTGCTTCTCTTCTAGTGGATCCGACCATTTCAACTTCCGCAAGATCAATTATCACTTCTTCTCAACGGTGTTTGTTTCATCCGTCTCCAAGTTGCCTTTGTTTTTCCCGCCCACCCACCCTTTTCCTTCAAGAACTCAGATTTCTGAATCAAGTATCCATTTTATTCATGTGAAGTCTCTTCATTCTTTTCTTTCAATATTCTTATCCGGTGATCCTCATGAAGATTCCAACGGAGCTTCAAGTTCGTCATTCCTCATTCCTTTTCTTCTCCGGTGGTTTCAAGTCAAGCTTTGTGGATCATATCCTTTTTCCTCATTTCAAATGCCTTCTCATAACGGTACACCTCATAATCTTTCACCGCTCGCTATTCTATTGTTCCGGAGTGCTGAAGATATCTCGAAGATTCATGTTTTCCACTCTACATTCGTTCAAGCTCTTTCGAGGATGTTATCTCATTCAAGTCATCTAATTCAACCGGTGCTTTCTCCTTTTCAAGTAATCTTTTCAACAGTGTTTCTTTTGAGTGGGCCCTAACCCACAGGTCTTCTCCAGGATCTTACCTGACTCTTCTATTTTCCCGGAGCTATCCTAAATTCCTTTTGAAGTTTGACGTAAGAATCGGTTATCATCAGTGAAATGCCTTCTCCAAGATCGTTTTCAAATTCTTTTCATTGTTGGCTCTACCTCTTCGCTTTTCATTCTCCCGGAGTATCTCAACAACTCTTGGTGGTGTTTCTCGTTGTCATTCTCATCTTTTGAAGACCAAAGAAGAGTTTTCCTCCATATCTTGCCCCATTCTCGAAAATCATGTCATAATTGTTTTTGATTGTAAGAATCCTTTTCATCCTCCCGGAGCAATTCAGGAGTCTTTTCAGTTTGATTTCTCCGAAGGCCATCATTTCGGGATTATTCATTCTCAGCTTTCAGTTATCATTCTCCAATTTTACCGGTGCATCAAGTGATCTCTAATCAGCTCGTGATCTCTTCATTCTCATGTATCTAAATTCTCTCAAGCATCTTCGTTCATTTGCTTAATTCTTCCCGGTGTTTCTTTATCTTCCCTTCGTTCATTTCCAATTCTTACAGTGGCTATTCATGATTTTTCTTCCTTGTTATAACATCAATTTATTCGTTGTTTTCAATCCTTCCGGTGGTTCATTGAAGACCTTCTCAAGTTTGCGCTATATCTATATTAATCCTTTCTACGAGAATAAGCAATATGCCAAATCCGTTCATTGTCATCAATTTAATTGATGAAGGATAAGCATAATGTAATCCTTATGCTTGTTCCATCCAAGTGTTTAATTCCGTATTCCGGAGGTTCATCAAAATTCTTGGTTTCAAAAGCTCATCTTTCTTTTCTTGAGTTCCAAGCTCTCGCAATTATATCATCACGAAGATACATCTAAATCATTACAAGATTTCACCTTGTGTTTTCAACTTCTTTTTCCTTCTGTTTGATCATTCTTTTGTTTAACAGAGTTCTTCATGAAGGTTATACATGGTGGTTCATCAAGGATTTAATTCCTTCTCGAAGTGTTCATCAACATTCTTTTCAAAGGAGCTCAAGTTTCTTCATCTTGCAATCCGGAGTGCTATTCTTTCATATCTCATCATTTGAGGTGGTATTATGTCATTCTTGATAATTTAAGTTCATATTCTTTTCCTTGCATAAACCATTTAACTGGAGTGTTGTGCCCTTTTGCTCAAGTTCTTTTCGCCTTATCAAGTCTTGCATCTCTTTTCAACAGGAGTGCTGTCTGAATTTGTTCTTCCTTGTTCCTCTTTTCTAACGGAGTGTTTTCAACTTCGTTCATCTCCGTTGTATTCTTTCTTTCCATTTGTTCAACTATTCAAGGTTCTTTTGTTTCACTCGTTTGTCAAAGAAGCAACTTAGTTTTACCTCTTCTTTTTCTCTTCCATTTTCCCTCCGGTGCCATTCTAGATCTCGGGACGAGATCCTCTCATAGTGGTGGAGTGTTGTAACGCCCCAAGACCGGATATTCAGATGCCATTCATGGATTCCGGGTTTCGTCATGTGTTTTGTTTTGCTTGTTGCTTTCCCCTTTGCATCATGTGCCTTGCATCATGTCATCATGTCATCATTGCAACCCGTTTTAAACCCACTAAATAATTTGTGTGGATCTTCGATCCATTTAAATCGAGGGAAGGGTGACTTCTCTTTATAACATATCCTCCCAATATTATAGGGAGCTATAACGAAATATTCTATTAGTTTGGGATCACCTATAACACACTTGCATATAATCACGTGTCTTTTCTGCTTCGAGTTTGCTCCTCAAACTTCGCCCATAAATTTTTTTATCTTTTTCCGGAGCTCCACCTAAATTCTCAACATTTTTGGGCACTTCGAAAAACCTGTCCTAATTCAAACCTTTTGAATTAAATTCAAAGAAATATGAATTTATTCTTTCAATCTTGGTAATTCCTAATTTCTTGGATCAACACATTTTGTGTGAGTCCAAGAAATTTAACCTCTTGCTCAAATTCGTTCACTAACCCTCTCCTTCATTTTTGTTCTCTCTTTTTTCTTCCTTTTTTTTTCTTCTAAGGAGTATAAGAGAGAGAGAGAGAGAGGGAGGTTGCACCCAGGCCCAGCCACAGCAGACAGCCCACCTGGGCCTCCCAACCCATAGCCGAGCCGGCCACTAGGCCCAGCAAGGTCAGCCCATCTCTCTCTCGAACCCCTAATTCTCACCCTAGCCGTCAGGGAGCCCGCTCCCTCGATCCCATCTCCCTCTCCCTTCATTCTCCTCCTGCGCCGCCACACACGCACAGGGCTTCGCCCTCGATCCCCCACTCTCCCTCGTCTATCCACTCTTCCTCCCTCTCGCTCCTCTGCACGATCCCGTCCCCTGTTCTCCTCCACCATCACCGCGAGGGCCGAGTTTGCCGCCCTGCCACTTCACCAGGGACGCCGGGCACCACAGCCTGCTGGGCCTCCCCTGCATCTTCCTTGCCGGACCTGCTCCATCCTCCGCCCTTTACCTCCTCGCTGCCTCCTCGTCTACACAGCGCCACCGGCTCGTCAGCTCGGTCGCCAGGGGAGGAGCCCCTCGACCCGTCCCCTTCTGCCCCGACTCCGGCAAGTGTCGCCCCGTCGAGCCTCCTGCTGGCCCGTGCTGAGGCATGGCTGCCTCATCAGCAAGCTGGCCTCCGCCCCTCCTGCGCTGCGCCCCTACCGGCCTCGCCGGAATTCATCAAGTTCAGCACCGCCGCGCCCTCTGATCTCCCTTGTTACCCGCGTCGTCGCCGTTCGTCTTCAACCGCGGGACCGCTACTTCGTCATCCACCTCGGCTCTGGCCACCATGGACGCCTCATGCCCGAGATCTTCCTCCTATGTGGTGTAGAGCTGCACCACCACCACCTCGAGGCCCCTTGCAGTCTTCGTTTCGGAACGCCAAGAAGCCGATGGCACTAGGGTGCGCTAAGTTCCACTAATGTTGACCCCGGACATCTACGATACGTGGACCTCTACGATCGATGTGGAACCGTCAAGTACAACTACTACGTTGATACGGGAATCACTACCGTTGCAAGAACCGAGACCGGCAAGTCCGAAGACCCCAAGAACCACGACATTTGACGCATAGTACGACTACCATCGCCGTGAACCACTACCATCGCCGATGAATGATAGGACGACTACTTCGACTACCGTTGCGTGAACCATTACTTCCCTCGACGTCCGAGAATGTCTACTTCCACTACTTCCTCTACGCCGACTCGAACCGCTCCGATAATGCACGCTTCAAAGGTATAACCGCCGAGACGACCGTCCGTGAACTAATGCATGTGTGTTGTATGTAATGCTCGTGTTTGCATCATGTCCAAGTTGTCTCTTGCTCGGTCCTCCTCGTTTGCCGCTAACCCGTGGGAACCCGGTAACCGGGAGCACCCCACCGTTTATCGCATGACCCAAATCCGCACACTTCTCCTTTGCATCGCTATCTCAATCGAGTTACCGGGAACCGGAACGTTGCCGTGGCACCGTTTCGTTATCGTTGCCGTGGCACCCCTTTTGTTTCCGCCACGATGACAAATGCTTCTTAATGCTCTTGTCTAATTTAAATAAAAAATTTCATAAACTTGAACATGTCATCCGCATCATGTTAACAACTTTAAGATGTTTAAAATTGTTGTTGTTTGCTTCATTTTGCTAATGCATATGGGGATTTATCGGATTTGTTGTTTGTTATATCCGGCCCCATTTCAATTGTTTAGATGGTGTAGCTTTGTTATGATTCACCTCTTAATATGTTTAACAACATTTAATATTGTTGGGTACATAAACGAGATCGAACTAAATAATTGATGTGGTGTTCCGTCAATATGCAACTCGTTGCATATTGAGCTCCACTTAATTTGTAGGATTGTTTATGCACTTTGCCATGCCATGCATATTTAAACCGGACATGCATCATACTTGATTGTACATCATGCCATGTTCATGTGTTGGTTGTTTACTATGTTGTTTGCTTCTTTCCGGGTTGCTCCTCGCGTTAGCTTCGGTTTCGTTCCGGAGTGGTGAGTTTTGGTTCGACTACGTCTGCTTTGTCTTCTTCATGGACTCGTTCTTCTTCCTTGCGGGATCTCGTGCAAGATGACCATACCCTCGAAATCACTTCTATCTTTGCTTGCTCGAGGCTCGCTCTTTTGCTATGCCTATGCTACGATACCTACCACTTGATTATCATGCCTCCCATATTGTTGAACCAAGCCTCTAACCCAGCTTGTCCTAGCAAACCGTTGTTTGGCTATGTTACCGCTTTGCTCAGCCCCTCTTATAGCATTGTTAGTTGCAGGTGAAGATTGAAGTTTGTTCCTTGTTGGAACATGGAGATGTTGTTCCTTGTTGGAACATGTTTACTTGTTGGGAAATCACAATATCTCTTATTTAATTAATGCATCTATATACTTGGTAAAGGGTGGAAGGCTCGGCCTTATGCCTGGTGTGTTGTTCCACTCTTGCCGCCCTAGTTTCCGTCATATCGGTGTTATGTTCCCGGATTTTACGTTCCTTACGCGGTTGGGTTATAATGGGAACCCCTTGATAGTTCGCCTTGAATAAAACTCCTCCAGCATGGCCCAACATTGGTTTTACCATTCGCCACCTAGCATTTTCTTTCCCTTGGGTTCTGCAGACTCAAGGGTCATCTTTATTTTAAACCCCCGGGCCAGTGCTCCTCTGAGTGTTGGTCCAAACTGAGCGATGTCCGGAGCTACCAGTGGCAACTCTGGGCTGGCCCACCCGATGTCTGGCTCATCCGGTGTGCCCTGAGAACGAGATATGTGCAGCTCCTATCGGGATTTGTCGGCACATCTGGGTGGCTTTGCTGGTCTTGTTTTACCATTGTCGAAATGTCTTGTAACCGGGATTCCGAGTCTGATCGGGTCTTCCCACTAGAAGGAATATCCTTCGTTGACCGTGAGAGCTTGTGATGGGCTAAGTTGGGACACCCCTTCAGGGATTTGAACTTTCGAAAGCCGTGCCCACGGTTATGGGCAGATAGGAATTTGTTAATGTCCGGTTGTAGAAAACCTGAAGTTGACCTTAATTAAAATACATCAACCGCGTGTGTAACCGTGATGGTCTCTTTCCGGCGGAGTCCGGGAAGTGAACACGGTGTTGGAGTTATGCTTGACGTAGGTTGTTCTAGGATCACTTCTTGATCATACTTTTATCCACTGTGCTTTGCCTTCTCTTCTCGCTCTCATTTGTGTATGTTAGCCACCATATATGCTAGTCGCTTGCTGCAGCTCCACATCATACCTTACCTTACCCATAAGCTTAAATAGTCTTGATCGCGAGGGTGTGAGATTGCTGAGTCATAGATACTTCCAAAACCAGCTTGCAGGTGCCGATGAGTCCGTGCAGATGACACAACCAAGCTCAGGAGGAGCTCGATGAAGATCTTGTCCCTTTGTGTTGTTCCGTTCTAGTTGATCAGTAGTGGAGCCCAGTTGGGGTCGATCGGGGACCGTGTCGCTTTTGGGGCTCTTCTTTTATTTTGGTTCCGTAGTCGGACCTTGTTTGTATTTGGATGATGTAATGCTTTATTCATGTAATTGTGTGAAGTGGCGATTGTAAGCCAACTATGTATCTCTTTCCCTTATGTATTACATGGGTTGTGTGAAGATTACCTCACTTGCGACATTGCTTTCAATGCGGTTATGCCTCTAAGTCATGCTTCGACACGTGGGAGATATAACCGCATCGAGGGCGTTACAGGTGCTTAGGCGAAGCCCTGCGACAGTAAAACATCAAGATCGTCACCACGCCATCGTGCTGACGGAACTCTTCCCCGACACTTTGCTGGATCGGAGTCCGGGGATCATCATCGAGCTGAACGTGTGCTAGAACTCGGAGGTGCCGTAGTTTCGGTGCTTGATCGGTCGGGCCGTGAAGACATACGACTACATCAACCGCGTTGTCATAACGCTTCCGCTGTCGGTCTACGAGGGTACGTAGATCACACTCTCCCCTCTCGTTGCTATGCATCACCATGATCTTGCGTGTGTGTAAGAATTTTTTTGAAATTACTACGTTCCCCAACATACCCCTCACTTCGGCCTGTGGCTCAAGACCTTTGATGTGAAGCCGAAGATGGTTGAGGGGCAGCATGCAGCGTGTGGAGGGGCATTAATAAGCAAGATCGCTGGAGCTCCGTGGCCAAAGGGTTCCTTTCCAGAGGTGTCCGGATTATGGCAACGGGAGTGGTTCTACGTCACCGCTCCCCGAAGTGCCAAGTGGGTAGCTTCCCCCGCCTTTCGCTCGGGCCCTCCACCACAACTAATGTCATGGATCAGCAGGGGGCTGAGTTGGGGTACAGCCAAGGATGTGCCCATACTGCAGAGCCGCATCCGAGATCTCTTCGAGGGAGATTTTAGTTTGGTTATGGTAGTGCAAGTCATGCTGGTTCGTCGAGTCCAGCCTTGCAAACACCGGCCCCTCCGCTTGTGGGAATTCAACCCAGAAGGACCACGCGCTATTCAGAATTTCCTCGGCCCGACGCACGAGGAGATGTACAAGTCGTTCTTCGGACCCCAAATAGAGTGTTCGGACACCTCCGAGGACGTGGGCCTGAGCAGCAACTGCACCGCGGCTCAAGTAAGTAATCCTCTAGTCGAACACACTGTCTTTCATTTATCACGATGTCATTCTGAAGAATCGCTTTTTGACCAGGACTGGATAACAAAGGCGAATATGATCCGCTGTTCGGCCCCCCTTCCCGATGGCTTGGACAATCCGGTGCTGGAAAAGATGCTCGAGCCAGCACCTTGCCTGGTACCCTCAAAGAAAGATGAAGGGGGGAATAAAGAGGGCGAAAGCGGGCCTCCACCGCTACCTATTCAAACCGAGGGAACAAGCGCCTCCGTGAGGGAGGATAACCAAGGGAAGGAATCTGACATTCCCTCGCCCCGGGGGAGGAAGAGGACTACCTCTGATGATCCGGAAAACAAGGTTTCCAAACAGGAGATGAAAACTCCACCAGAGGGTCCTGCCTCGGAGCGTGCTCTTGCCGCACAAAGTCTGTGCGGGGATCAACCCTCTAACGAGCTGTAAGTAATCAAAAAGTACTTAATAGTGAAGATATACTACCTTACTTCTGAGGAAGATAACCGAAGCATTTATCTTGCAGTTCGGATCTGAGCCCTTCTCAGCAGAGCTTGTCTTCGGGGGAACTTCTTCTGGAGATGATGGAGAGCGAAACGCCTCCCCTGGACTCCCCGGCTTAAGAAGCGGGTGACCTTGAAGTGTCATCACGAAGAGTTTCTCTGGATCCGACAAGGCCAGAAGGTAATCCCATGGTCACCCGAAGCCCTCGGTATCCAGCTCTTGAAGAGAGCAATCAAAAGAGTCTGGCACCATCTGGTATGCGGTCGGACGTACTGAAGGGTCTGCTAGAGCGAGCGACTATCTCAGAAGAGCACCGTACATTAATGTGTACGGTGATTGAAAGGATTTCGTTCGTCGAAAATGGGTTGCATGAAGCCTTTATGAGTCTACCGACGAGCTTTGAGGTACGTGAAATGATATACATTTGTGATGGTACCGCACATTTTAGGTGTGCTCTGTGTAGATAGTAGCCCCTGAGACTCTGGTTGTCGTCGAGAACGGCAGCGAACAGAGGATCATAGTCCCAGGTAATAACCAGACCGCCTTTATGTGCAGGTGTCTGAAGCTCTGGTGGCTAGCCGAACTGATGGGGTTGTCGAACTAAAGCGGCGACTGGATGCGGCGGATGCCGACATCGAGCTTGTTAACAAGCGGCTTGGCGAGGCACAGGGTAGGTGATATTTATAGTGGATGTCGCATAGTAAGAGCAGAGTGATGCCAGTATCTTTAATATGTTGTGACTGCAAATGGAGCTGCCACCATGGAGGCCTTGCGGGCGGAGCTTGCCCGAGCCAAGGAGCAAGCAAGGAGTAGTAATGCGGCCGCTTTGAAGGCGTTCGAAGAGTTGAGAGCCGAGAAGGCCGCTCATAGCGAGAGCAAAGAGAAAATGGCCAAAATGGCTATGAAGTTAAAAAACATTGCCGACCGCTGCCAGTTTCTTGAAGAAGAAAACCGGGCGAAGGCTACGGACCTTGAAAAGGCCACAATGGCGACCAAAGACACCCGCTCTGCAATGATAGCGAAGAAGGAGGAACTGCGTGAAGCCGGGGACATTGTGGCTAGGAAGCCCTTTATGCCGCGGAGGAAGTTCGGCGATCCGCGGTATGCCCCTCTGGATCGGCTGTGGAGTTCGGCCGACGCATATGTGGATTTAGCGGCGAGCGCTGTCGATGCGGCCGAATACTTCCGAGGTCAAACAAATCGTGAAGTGGACAAGTTGTTCTGGTCGCAATTTAATGTTCTAGAGCGTTCGCTTCCATTGACTGATCAGCTTGCCGAATGGGCCAAACTCAATAGATTGTCCGGACTCGCCATGAGGTCTGTCGTGTATCATCTGTGGCCGGAAAGGCCAAAGCCAAACAACTATTTTAGCTTGGTGCAGCAGTTCCTTGGTGTGGTGCCACGCATTAATGCGATGAAGAGGTTGGCGTGCATAGAAGGCTCGCGGATGGCCCTTGCCTGTATCAAAACATACTGGGCGGAGATGGATGCCACCACTGTCGCGGCGCAGGGTTCGGCCATAGGCCGAGTGGCTGCCGAGCACTATTTTGAAGAAGTTCTTGAGGGCGCTCGTTCGATAGAGGCCCAGTGCTCGAAGAATGTTATGTTTGAGTGACATGTATTCCTATTGTAAAAACAATGTTTTATTGATTTTATCAAGGCTGTATTTATACTTTTGCCCGAAAGTATTGTGATGCCTCGTGTGCGGCCGTTTATGTATACATGTATATAACCTGGAAGATTGCAGTCGTCGGCTTCAGCCCCCACGCATATAATGCGGGGTTGTTTGCAGAAGACGCGCATTCACACTTAATCCAACGTCTTGGTCCTATTAAGGAGGTGATAGCGCAGCGAACTAGGCAACCGGACTATAATGCTTTAACACTTTCACTTAGCCATAGGAGTTTGACAGTGGGGCTACTATATAGCCCCTGGTGGCTCCGCACTCATCCGGATTCGGGGTGCGTACATGCCTGTCCGGAAAATGGCCCTTCGTTAATGCGGAGGAATCCCGAAGATTCCAATAGGTCATCGAGTGGTTGACCAGTCTCACGCTATATCATGACAGTCAGTTTTCGGCTTTCTCTACTGAGGTGCTCGTCCGGATGAACCAGGGCACAATCGCAGTAGTTCTCCTGGTGCCGCCTTAGCCGATAGAGCGGAACATAAGGCAGCAAAACACCGGAGACGGGCAAACCCAACATTTGACCAAAGACATGATTCAGAGCTGATGCATATAAGGCCAAACTCGCGACGCCGAACACTCCCTAAGGTATTCGGTCTTTATGGTGTAAACCGGGTCTAAACAGTACCCTTTGTAATAAGCCCCTGGTGTCCAGGTACGTGCATTATTTTGGCGTGGCCACATGCCAAGACATCGGCATCCTTCTTGATTGTACTGAGAAACCGAGGGATGTAAATCAACAAGAGACATTAAAAAAGGTTTACGCAGGGTCTTAATCTACAAAGAATCCTTGGAACGGGTCCCTGCTGCACGTCTGCGCCTGTGTCTCCGTTGTGCCGTATCCTGGACGGGTGTAGCACGATGGTCATCTGAAAAACAGAGGAACTTAATTGCCGTGCAAAAGTTAAGTTATACTAAATAAACAATATATAGTTGAAATTGAGTAAAGGTGCGCCTTATTGCCACTTTTGCACGCGCATTGAGCCCCTTGTATTGTAATAGCGGTATAGCCGTCAAACCTGTATTAATTACGTATAGCTGCGCCGGACTCGTCTAACCGCGTCCGTGGTCTTAACGACACGTCAAATGCTTGAGTTGGTGAGGCCGTTTAGTGTGCAGCGGCCAAGGCGACCGCTCCGTCTTCGGTGTGCAAGGAGCGCTCAATATTTCCATTTACTGTAATGATGCCGCGTGGACCGGGCATCTTGAGTTTGAGGGAAGCGTAATGCGGTATTGCGTTAAAGCGAGTGAAAGCTTCGTGTCCGAGTAGTGCTTGATAGCCACTTTGGAACGAAGCGACGTGGAAAGTTAAATTTTCGCTGCGGAAGTTATCGGGGAAGCCGAATATAACCTCTAGTAGCAGGGAGCCCCTGCAATGAGCCTCCGGGCCTGGCGTTACTCCTTTAAAGGTAGCATTGCTGCGGCAATTTTTGTTGGGTCTATCCCCATTTTGCGGACTGTGTCCTGATATATCATATTTAAACTGCTGCCGCCATCCATCAGGACTCGTGTGAAGTGGTATCCGTCAATTATTGGATCTAATACCAAGGCGGCCCATCCTGCACGCCGGATACTTGCCGAGTAATCCCGATGGTCGAAGGTGATCGGTTGGGACGACTAGTGGCGGAGCTCCGCGGTGATAGGCCCTGGGGCATGTTTCTCTAAAGGTGCCGCTTTGTTTCTCCCTTTTATCACGTGTAACACATTGACTGTTTTGACTTCTGGTGGGAATTTCTTCTGTTCCCCTGTGCTTTGCTTTCGAGGCTCGTCCTCGTCTTCGCTTGGTGTATCCTGCCCTTTGTGTTCGGCATTGAGCTTGCCGGACTATTTGAATACCCAACATTCTCTGTGGGTATGATTTGCAGGTTTATCAGGGGTGCTATGGATCTGACATATTTGGTCCAGAATTTTGTTTAGGCTGGACAGTTCGTCTCTGTTGCCTTTGGAGGGCGGCTTCTACTGGCCTGGTCGAGAGCTTCTAAATCCGGCGTTTACCGTCGTGCTCTTCGGGTTGTCTTCTTTATTCCGGCGCATATTCTTGCTGCATCGTGATTTCCCGTTTCCATCCCTGACTTTGGATGTACTTGGGTCGCTGGTGCTGCATCGGGCTAACCAGCTGAGGGAGTCCTGGATTAGGGGGTCTCCGGACAGCCGGACTATATACTTTGGCCGGACTATTAGACTATGAAGATACAAGATTGAAGACTTCGTCTCGTGTCCGGATGGGACTCTACTTGGCGTGGAAGGCAAACTAGGCAATACGGATATGTATATCTCCTCCTTTGTAACCGACCTTGTGTAACCCTAGCCCTTTCCGGTGTCTATATAAACCGGAGGGTTTTAGTCCGTAGGACACAATAACATACAATCATACCATAGGCTAGCTTCTAGGGTTTAGCCTCTCTGATCTCGTGGTAGATCTACTCTTGTACTACTCATATCATCAATATAATCAAGCAGGACGTAGGGTTTTACCTCCATCAAGAGGGCCCGAACCTGGGTAAAACATCGTGTCCCCTATCTCCTGTTACCATCCGCCTTAGACGCACAGTTCGGGACCCCTACCCGAGATCCGCCAGTTTTGACACCGACATTGGTGCTTTCATTGAGAGATCCTCTGTGTCGTCGCCGTTAGGCTTGATGGCTCCTACAATCATCGATAGCGATGCAGTCGAGGGTGAGACTTTTCTCCCCGGACAGATCTTTGTGTTCGGCGACTTCGCACTACGGGCCAACTTGCTTGGCAATCTGGAGCAGATCGAAAGTTACGCCCCTGGCCACCAGGTCAGATTTGGAAGCTTAAGCTACACGGCCGATATCCACGGAGACTTGATCTTTGACGGATTCGAGCCTCTGCCTTGTGCGCCACGCGGTCACGATGAGTACGATTTAGCTCTACCATCAGATAGTGTTCAAGAGATCGCACTGGCAGCCGCTCCGACCCTCAATTCGAAGCCAGTTGCGCCGTCCATGGACGGGTGGATGGACCCCGCCACGGAGGCCTTACCCTCAGCGGCGATCGAGCCAAACATCGACCTTACCCTGCACGAGAGCCGTGTTGTCAGACTGCCGGATCCTTCTCCGGCCATGGACTCCGAACCGCCTGCGCCCATTCCTAGCGAATCTGATTGGGCGCCGATCATGGAGTTTACCTCCGCGGATATTTTTCAGCACTCGCCCTTTGACGACATACTGAACTCATTAAGGTCTCTCTCCTTGTCAGAAGGATCCTGGCGGAACTATGTCTCGCAGGATTGGGATCCGGACGACTTCGTGGCCCACCCACTTAGTAGCCACTGTCGATGACTTAACCGACATGCTCGACTTCGACTCCGAAGACATCGACGGTATGGACGACGATGCGGGAGACGAGGAGGAACCACTGCCCACAGGGCACTGGACATCCACCTCATCATACGATATATACATAGTGGACACACCCAAAGAAGGCAATGGCGACGAGACAGCAGAGGATGACCCCTCCAAGAAGCAACCCAAGTGCTGACGTCAGCAGCGCTGCTCTAAGTCCCACCAAAGCAAAAGTGGTGATACCGGCACAGGAGATAATAACACTCCGGATAGCGCCGAAGATGGCAACAATCCCCTCCAGCATGATCTAGTGCAGGAGGATGGAGAGGCCAGCCCTCGAGAGAGAGCGACAGATGAAGAGGCGGAGGACGATAATTACATGCCCCCTCCGAAGATGAGGCAAGCCTCAACAATGCTGAATTCGTCGTGCTAGAGGATCCCATCGAACAAGAGCGCTTCAAGCGCCGGCTTATAGCCACGGCAAATAGCCTTAAGAAAAAGCAGCAGCAGCTTCAAGCTGATCAAGATCTGCTAGCCGACAGATGGACTGAAGTCCTCGCGGCCGAGGAATATAAACTCGAACGCCCCTCCAAGAGTTACCCAAAATGCAGGTTACTACCTCGACTGGAGGAAGAAGCGTATGACGCGGCTGATCGGTCACCTCATGGCCGCGATAGAGAAGCATTCCAGCCAAAAGCTCATCCTGCACCCCGACGCTATTCAAATAAAAAGGCATGGGTAAATACGCCAGACCTGCGAGACCTATTGGAGGACAAAGAAAAACATGCAAGATTGATCTACGGATCACGAGGGCGTGCCACTATGCAAGACGATAAACGTCACGCCGGATACAGTAAAAGTAAGTCCGGCCGGGCCAACCACAGCGGACACAACTCATTCGAGCTGCGTTGCGACATAGCCTAGTACAGAGGCGCCGCACACCCCCTATGCTTCACAGACGAAGTAATGGATCATCAAATCCCATAGGGTTTCAAACCCGTAAATATTGAATCATACGACGGCACACCAGATCCTACGGTATGGATCGAGGATTTCCTCCTCCACATCCACATGGCCCACGGTGATGACTTACACGCCATCAAATACCTCCCACTAAAGCTCAAAGGACCAGCGCGACATTGGCTTAACAGCTTACCAGCAGAGTCCATTAGCTGTTGGGAAGATCTGGAGGCCGCATTCCTCGACAACTTTCAGGGCACTTATGTGTGACCACCAGATGCCGATGACTTGAGCCACATAATTCAGCAGCGAGAAGAATCGGCCAGGCAATTCTGGAGTCGGTTCCTAACAAAGAAAAATCAAATCGTTGACTGTTCGAATGTAGAGGCCCTAGCATCTTCCAAACACAACATTCGCGACGAGTGGCTAGCCCGGCACCTTGGTCAGGAAAAGCCGAAATCTATGGCAGCCCTCACGACACTCATGACCCGCTTTTGTGCGGGAGAAGACAGCTGGCTGGCTCGCAGTAATAACATATCAAAGAACCATGGTACTTCGGATACCAAGGACGGCAATAGCAGGTCACGTCGCAACAAACATAAGCGCCGCATTAACAGCGACAATACCGAGGATACGACAGTCAATGCCGGATCCAAAGGCTCTAAACCCGGTCAACGGAAAAAGCCATTCAAAAGAAGCACTCCGGGCCCGTCCAGTTTGGACCGCATAATCGATCGCTCGTGTCAGATACATGGCACCCCCGACAAGCCAGCCAACCACACCAATAGGGATTGTTGGGTATTCAAGCAGGCCAACAAGTTAATTGCCGAAAACAAAGATAAGGGGCCACATAGCGATGACGAGGAAGAGCCCCGGTAGCCGAACACCGGAGGATAGAAGAGGTTCCCCCCACAAGTGCGACGGTGAACATGATATACGCAACCCACATCCCCAAGAGGGAGCGGAAGCGTGCGCTCAGGGGCGTATATGCGTTGGAGCCAGTCACCCCAAAATTCAACCCATGGTCCTTGAGGGAGTCCTGGATTAGGGGGTGTTCGGATGGCCGGACTATACCTTCAGCCGGACTCCAGGACTATGAAGATACAAGATTGAAGACTTCATCCCGTGTCCGGAAGGGACTTTCCTTGGCGTGGAAGACAAGCTTGGTGATACGGATATACAGATCTCCTACCATTGTAACCGACTCTATGCAACCCTAACCCTATTTAGTGTCTATATAAACCGGAGGGTTTTAGTCTGTAGGACAACATACACATCAACAATCATACCATAGGCTAGCTTATAGGGTTTAGCCTCTCTGATCTCATGGTAGATCAACTCTTGTAATACCCATACCATCAATATTAATCAAGCAGGACGTAGGGTTTTACCTCCATCGAGAGGGCCCGAACCTGGGTAAAACTTCGTGTCCCCTGCCTCCTGTTACCATCCGGCCTAGACGCACAGTTCGGGACCCCCTACCCGAGATCCACCGGTTTTGACACCGACATTGGTGCTTTCATTGAGAGTTCCTCTGTGTCGTCGTTGTCAGGCCCAATGGCTCCTACGATCTTCAACAGCGATGCAGTCCAGGGTGAGACCTTCCTCCCCGGACAGATCTTCGTCTTCGGCGGCTTCGCACTGCGGGCCAATTCGCTTGGCCATCTGGAGCAGATCGAAAGCTACACCCCTGGCCGTCAGGTCAGATTCGGAAGTTTTAACTACACGGCTGACATCCGCGGGGACTTGATCTTTGACGGATTCGAGCCACTGCCGAGCGCACCGCACTGTCCCGACGAGCATGATCTAGCTCTGCCGTCGAACAGTGCCCTGGAGGCCGCACCCGCATCGGCTCCGGTCCCTAATTCGGAGCCAACTGCGCCGATCAAGGATGGGCGGTTGGACGCCACCTCGGGGGCTGCGATCCCAACGGCGGTTGAGCCGAACACCAGCCCCGCACTCCGCGAGACTCATGACTCCAAGGAGCCGGACTCCTTTCCGGACTCCGAACCCTCCGCGCCCCGGCCTATCGAATCCGATTGGGCGCCAATCATGGAGTTCACTGCCGTGGACATCTTTCAGCACTCGCCTTTCGGCGATATTCTGAAGTCACTGAAGTCTCTCTCTTTATCAGGAGAGCCCTGGCCAGACTGCGGCCAGCGAGGTTGGGATTCGGATGATGAAGAAATTCAAAGCCCACCCACCACCTACTTTGTAGCCACTGTCGATGACTTAACCGACATGCTCGACTTCGACTACGAAGACATCGACGGTATGGACACCGATGAAGGAGATAATGAAGAACCAGTGCCTACTAGGCCCTGGAAAGCCACCTCGTCATATGACATATACATGGTGGACACCCCAAATGAGGGAGATGGCGACGGAACAGCGGAGGATGACCCCTCCAAAAAACAGCCTAAGCGCCGACGTCAGCGGCGCCGCTCAAAATCCCACCAAAACAAACACGGTGATTCCAGCACGAGAGATAATAACACTTCGGAAAGCGCCGAAGAAAACCCCCTCTAGCGAGATTTAACACAGGAGGATGGAGAAACCAGCCCTCATGAGAGAGCGGCAGATGGAGAGGTCGAGGACGATAATTATATGCCTCCCTCCAAAGACGAGGCAAGCCTCGACGACGACGAATTCGTCGTGCCAGAGGATCCCGTCGAGCAAGAGCGTTTTCAATGCAGGCTTATGGCCACGGCAAGAATCCTCAAGAAAAAACAGCAACAGCTCAGAGCTGATCAAGATTTGCTAGTTGACAGATGGACTTAAGTCCTTGCGGCCGAAGAGCATAAACTCGAACGCCCCTCCAAGAGCTACCCAAAGCGCAGGTTGCTACCCCAATTAGAGGAGGAAGCACTCGATGCGGCCGACCGGCCACCTCGTGGCCGCGACAGAGAGGCCTCTCGCCCCTCCACTCAAGCCGCACCCTGTACCAAGGCACGGGACTATGCGGCCGACCGGCCACCTCGTGGCCGCGACAGAGAGGCCTCTCGCCCCTCCACTCAAGCCGCACCCTGTACCAAGGCACGGGACTATGCGCCGGACTTACGAGATATGTTGGAGCACAAGGCTAAACAAACAAGATCAATCTACGGATCGCGTGGGCGCCCCACGGCTCGAGACGACATCCGTCACGCCAGCCACAAATTCGGCAGGGCCGAACATAGTAGACAAGGCTCACTGGAGCTACGTCATGATATAGCCCAGTACAGAGGCGCCGCACACCCACTCTGCTTCACAGACGAAATAATGGATCATCAAATCCCCGAGGGTTTCAAACCCGTAAACATCGAATCATATGATGGCACAACAGATCCTGCGGTATGGATTGAGGATTATCTCCTTCATATCCATATGGCCCGCGGCGACGATTTCCACGCCATCAAATACCTCCCACTCAAACTTAAAGGACCAGCTCGGCATTGGCTTAACATCTTGCCAACAGGATCAATCAGTTGTTGGGAGGACCTGGAAGCCGCATTCCTCGACAATTTCCAGGGCACTTATGTGCGACCCCCAGACGCCGATGACCTAAGCCACGTAATTCAGCAACCAGATGAATCGGCCAGGCAATTCTGGACATGGTTCTTAACAAAGAAAAATCAAATAGTCGATTGTCCGAACACTGAGGCCCTAGCAGCCTTCAAGCACAATATACGCGATGAGTGGCTAGCCCGGCACCTTGGACAGGAAAAGCCGAAATCTATGGCAGCACTCACGACACTCATTACCCGCTTTTGCGCGGGAGAAGACAGCTGACTTGCTCGTAGCAACAATATAACCAAAAACCCTGGTAATTCGGACACCAGGGACAGCGGTGGCAGGTCGCGTCGAACCAAGCAGAAGTGCCGCATTAACGGCGATAATGCTGAGGATACGGCAGTTAATGCCGGATTCAGAGGCTCTAAATCCGGTCAGCGGAAGAAGCCATTCAAAAGGAATCCTAGGGGCCCGTCCAGTTTGGACCGAATACTCGACCGCTTATGCCAGATACATGGCACCCCCGAAAAGCCGGCCAATCACACCAACAGAGATTGTTGGGTGTTCAAGCAGGCAGGCAAGCTAAATGCCGAAAACAAAGACAAGGGGCTACATAGCGATGACGACGAGGAGCCCCGGCCGCCGAACAACAGGGGACAAAAGGGTTTTCCCCCACAAGTGCGGACGGTGAACATGATATACGCAACCCACATCCCCAAGAGGGAGAGGAAGCGCGCGTTAAGGGACGTATACGCGATAGAGCCAGTCGCCCCAAAGTTCAACCCATGGTCCTCCTGCCCGATCACCTTTGATTGAAGGGACCACCCCACTAGCACCCGTGACGGCGGCTTCGCCGCATTGGTTCTAGACCCAATTATTGACGGATTTCATCGCACTAGAGTCCTTATGGACGGCGGCAGCAGCCTGAACCTGCTTTACCAGGATACAATGCGGAAAATGGGCATAGATCCCTCGGGGATTAAGCCCACCAAAACGACCTTTAAAGGCGTGATACCAGGTGTAGAGGCCAATTGTACAGGCTCAGTCACACTTGAAGTGGTCTTCGGATCTCCGGATAATTTCTGAAGCGAGGAGTTAATCTTCGACATAGTCCCGTTTCGCAGTGGTTATCACGCACTGCTCGGGCGAACCACATTCGCTAAGTTCAATGCAGTACCGCATTACGCATACCTTAAGCTCAAGATGCCAGGCCCTCGAGGAGTAATTACGGTCAACGAAAACACCGAATGCTCCCTTCGAACGGAGGAGCACACGACGGCCCTTGCGGCGGAAGTTCAAAGCAGCCTCTTTAGGCAGTTCTCCAGTCCGGCCACTAAACGACCGGACACCATCAAGCACGCCCGGAGTAACCTACAACAAGACCGCCTGGCACGATCCGAGCAGGCATAGCAATGCGGCCCCAACCCCAACCCTCACAAAAAGGCGACGCCAGTACTTCGCGTACATAACTACGCTCCAGAGATACCATGGGCACAAGGGGAGGGGCACCATCATGGCACGCCAAAACACGGCTTCAACTGTACCAGGGGCTGCCGATCTTTTAATTTTCTCTTACTTTCAGGACTCCATTATTCGGACGGCCTGTTCGGCAGTTTAATTGCCGCACAAATGATGCAAGAACCAGGGAAGCAGACAAGCCACGCCGCATTACGGAACTCCCAGGTGGTCTCTATCACGAGCAGTATACCTGTTTCGCACATTATTCCGCAGCTTGCCCCTGGAGCGGACATGTTACATAGTCCAACCTTTTGCTTATCGCTTTATTTGTATCGTTCTGCTTTAATCGCAGCTCTTTTTAATAAACAATGCATAGCTTTTGTCTATTTTTGCATTACTCTTTTTTATTTATATATGTTCCTTAACAACATGTTGCACCCGTACACTTTGGTACGGCCAAAATACGCCAGGGGCTTTAGTACCCCTCAACATGGTGTGAGAAGTCCGAACACTTCAACAAGTGCGGCACCCCGAACTTATAGCATTATATGCATCGGCTCCAAATCATGTCGTGGGTCAATAGTTGGGTTTGCCCGGCTCCTATGTTTTGGTGCCTTACGTTCTGCTATATCGGCTAAGGTAGCACTAGGAGAACCACTGCGATTGTGCCCCGGTTGAGCTGGGTCGAGCACCTCAGTGGAGAAAGCTAAAACTGACCGTCATGATGAGGCGAGAGCTGGTCGCTGTTCGAGAGGTCTTTTCGAGTCCTTAAAGACTTATGCCGCTTAGGGCGAGGAGCCGGCTCTATCCGGCCAAGGCATGGATAGCGCCCCGAACTCGGTCTTCCGAATACCAGGGGCTTCACCGAAATTTAAAATTATAGAATTCTATGGCTAAGTGAGAGTGTTCACGCATTATAGTCCGATTGCCTTGTTCGTTGGGCTGAGCGCCTCCCTCGAAGGACCCAAACATGGGAAAAAGAGCCCTCGGGTTTATCCCCGAACACCCCAGCACTAGCGGCACGGGGGCAGAAACCGACGACTCGCCATCTCTCAGAATTGGTAAACAGCCGCACAAAAGGTAATATTTTAAATTCAAACAGCATTGCTTAAGCGCATATGAACAAGTTTTCAGCGCACAGGATAAAACGAGCGAGTTTTACTCAAAAATCACATCCATCGAACATTCCTCCGCCACAAGGCGGGCACCCTTCAGAACATCCTTATAATGATTTTCAGGCTTGCGATGCTCTTTCCCCGGTGGTGGCCCGTCCTTGACAAACTTCTCAGCATCCAGCTTGCCGTAGTGCACCTTTGCACGGGCAAGGGCCCTACGGGCACCTTCAATGCAGACGGAGCGCTTGATGACTTCGAGCCTTGGACAGGCCTCCACCAGCCGCCGCACCAGCCCGAAATAGCTCCCAGGCTGAGCCTCTCCAGGCCACAGCCGAACTAGGAGGCCCTTCATGGCCTGTTCGGCCGCCTTGTGGAGCTCGACCAGTTGCTTCAACTGGTCGCTCAGGGGCACGGGATGTCCAGCCTCAGCGTACTGAGACCAGAATGCCTTCTCCCTCGAGCTGCCCTCCTCGGCTCGATAGAATACGGCGGCATCAGATACACTCCGGGGAAGATCTGTGAACGCGCCTGGAGAACTCCGGATTCGGGTAAGTAACAAGTAACTCACGCTTATGTGTTTACTTTGCATAAATAATGCCTTACCCGCCGCTATCTTGTTCACCTCATCCAACTCCTGGAGGGTCTTCTGGGATTCGGCCTTGGCAGACTTGGCACTTTCAGTAGCCGCCGCGAGCTCGGACGCTCGCGCCCTTGAGTCACGCTCCAAACCCTCATGTTTTTCCATGAGAGCTTGGAGCTCTTGTCGCACCTTGCCAACTTCGGCCTCATACTTTTCTCGCTCAGTGCGCTCCGCAGCCAATCTCTTCTCGGCCTCGAGCAGCGGTTGCTTCAGGGTCGCCACCTCAGACGTGGCCCCTACAATAGCCACGATAATCCTGTCATTTTTTGCAATTGCACCTTTTATATATACATATATTTTATTTAAATAAGGTATTTCTTACCTTCATTGTCCTTGAGCTGCTTCTTGGCATGTCCGAGCTCTTGCTCGGACCGCTCGAGGTTCTGCTTTAGCACGTCCACTTCCGCAGTCAGTGTCGCGGACGCCAGCAGGGAAGCCTGCACACGCATATTGACTCTTTTCAGACTCCTGCGATTTTTTATTTTGATCCTCTATTCGGCTTTTCTTTCCGAACGCCAAACAGAGCATCAGGGGCTACTGTCTATGCGGTAATGTTATTTACACATTCTTTACTTACCTCAAAGCCTGTTAAAAGGCTTGTATAAGCTTCAGTCAGTCCGCTCTTGGTGGACTGAACCTTCTGGATCACCGCACTCTTAATAGTGCGGTGCCCCTCGTCGATGGAGGCGCCTTGGAGCGCCTCCAACATATTGTCCGGCGCCTCCGGTTGGACGGAGGTCGCCGCCGTGGTGGGCTTGCTCCTCTGGGAAGGAGGTTCCCCGTCGGACTCTAGAACCTTTGAAGGTTCCGGAGCGGTGTCCGGCCTAGGGCCGGACTTGGAGCCCTAGGGGTTTCGTCCCCTTTACTCCTAGAGTCCGGGTGGTCACCTTGCGGCGCCTCCAGGACCACCTCCTCCCGGATTGGACCCTGTTGGGACAACACTTCGGTGTCGTCCATAGGGCGGGGGGAGGAAGCCGTCGGCAATGAGTTCATGTCCGACGAGTCCAGAGAACTGCTCGACGATGCGTCGAGCCGGTCTTTGGGTGGGCTGCATAAACATATTCGACATAAGGGAAAGCTGTGCAATAAACGAATACTATGAAATCACTCAGGTATCCGGATACTTATGATTTTGCCAGGGGCTTGGCCCTGGGTGGCCACTCCTCTTCACCATCGTTAGCGTTGGTGGAGTAATCCGGAGGAGGGATTCACCCCTTCTTGGACCCTTCGGCCTCCCCAATTGGGGTGGCCTTCCTTTTCTTCCCTTCCCCCGTTGGAGGGGGGGGGTCTCTTCTTCCTCCTCCTCATCTTCGTGGGAGGATTGTGCCTCGGAACCGTCGGATGATGGATCCGACGCCTCCTGGCGCCGGGCACTCTTTCGAGTCCCCGCGGCCTTTTTCACGGCCTTCTTCTCCGGCACCACATAGGGTGCCGGAACCAGCAGCTTCGCCAGTTGAGCGTCCGCTGGGCCTTCGGGCAGAGGAGCCGGACAGTTGATTTGCCCGGACTTCGCCTGCCAATCCTATCAAAGGTAAGGGAGCTTAGATCCCGCACAGAGTTGAACTATGAAAAACTAGTGCCCTGTAAAAGGTACAAAAAACTTACCGCGCTAGCGTGACGCTGCGCGCCGTATCCGCGATCCTCGGCGGTAGATGCGGGAGCCTCGGCGCCTTTGAAGAGCACCTTCCAGGCATCTTCGTACGTCGTGTCGAAGAGCCTGCTCAGAGTTTGGTGCCGCGCCGAATCAAACTCCCACAGGTTAAAAACCCGTTGTTGGCACGGGAGGATCAAGCGGATGAGCATAACCTGGACTACATTGACAAGCCTGAGCTGCTTGTTCACCAGGGATTGGATGCATGTTTGTAGTCCGGTCACCTCCTTTTTGCTACCCCACGACAGGCCCGTCTCTTTCCAGGACGTGAGCCGCGTTGGGGGTCCGGACCGGAACTCAGGGGGTGCGACCCATTCGGCGTCGCTCGGCTCGGTGATGTAGAACCACCCCGATTGTCACCCCTTCAGGGTCTCCACAAAGGAGCCCTCAAGCCATAGGACGTTGGCCATCTTGCCAACCATGGCGCCTCCGCACTCCGCCTGGTTGCCGCGCACCACCTTTGGCTTGACATTGAAGGTCTTGAGCCATAGGTCGAAATGGGGGCGGATGCGGAGGAAAGCCTCGCACACGACGATAAACGCCGAGATGTTGAGGACAAAATTCGGTGCCAGATCGTGGAAATCCAGGCCGTAGTAGAACATGAGCCCCTAGACAAATGGGTGGAGAGGGAAGCCTAGTCCGCGAAGGAAATGGGGGAGGAACACCACCCGCTCATGGGGCCTAGGGGTGGGGATGAGCTGCCCCTTTTCGGGGAGCCGGTACGCGATGTTGTTAGACAGGTATCCGGCCTTCCTCAGCTTTTTGATATGTCCCTCCATGACGGAGGAGACCATCCACTTGCCTCCCGCTCTGGACATGGCTGGAGAAGGTTGAGGTGAGGAGTGCGGACTTGGGCGCTGGAGCTCGAGTGCGCAAGAATGGATAGGCGAAGGAGGAAGAGGGCGTAGGTGAAAAGGTCGATCCTTATCCCCTTATATGAGTGGACGCAACTACATGTCCCCACCAGCCTGGTAAAACTCTCTTATCTCCCAAGCGCCGTAATCAAAGGCGCGGTTGGGTTACCCACGCCCGTATTGATGAGAATCCCGGAATAAGGGGACACGATCTCTGCTTTAACAAGACGTGCCAAGGAAACCGCCTCGCATAACGCGCTAAGATGCGACAGTAAAACGGTTTGAATAAAAGCTTGGCCGTGGTGTGATGTCACACTACGAAGTGCGTCAGCAGATTAGATTTGTGTAAATATTATTCTCTCTATGGCAATATGTGGAAACTTATTTTGCAGAGCCAGACACTACCTTTGTGTTCAAAATATTCTATGAAGTACTTGGAGGAGGAACCCGCCTTGCAATGCCGAAAAGAATTTGCGCGCCGGACTCGTCATCATTGAAGCCTGGTTCAGGGGCTACTGAGGGAGTCCTGGATTAGGGGGTGTCCGGATGGCCGGACTATACCTTCAGCCGGACTCCAGGACTATGAAGATACAAGATTGAAGACTCCGTCCCGTGTCCGAAGGGACTTTCCTTGGCGTGGAAGGCAAGCTTGGCGATACGGATATACAGATCTGCTACCATTGTAACCGACTCTATGTAACCCTAACACTATTCGATGTCTATATAAACCGAAGGGTTTTAGTCCATAGGACAACATACACATCAACAATCATACCATAGGCTAGCTTCTAGGGTTTAGCCTCTCTGATCTCGTGGTAGATCAACTCTTGTAATACCCATACCATCAATATTAATCAAGCAGGACGTAGGGTTTTACCTCCATCGAGAGGGCCCGAACCTGGGTAAAACTTCGTGTCCCCTGCCTCCAGTTACCATCCGGCCTAGACGCATAGTTCGGGACCCCCTACCCGAGATCCGCCGGTTTTGACACCGACAGTCCTCCTGTCCGATCACCTTCGATCGCAGGGACCATCCCACTAGTATCCGTCATGGCAGATTCGCCGCACTGGTCCTAGACCCAATCATCGACGGATTTCACCTCACTCGCGTCCTTATGGATGGCGGCAGCAACCTGAACCTTCTTTACCAGGACACAGTGTGCAAAATGGGTATAGACCCCTCAAGGATCAAACCCACATAAATGACCTTTAAAGGCGTCATTCCAGGTGTAGAGGCCCACTGCACAGGCTCAATTACACTGGAAGTGGTCTTCGGATCCCCGGATAACTTCTGAAGCGAATAATTAATCTTCGATATAGTCTCGTTCCGCAGTGGCTATCATGCACTGCTCGGGCGAACCGCATTTGCAAGGTTCAATGCGGTACCGCATTATGCATACCTCAAGCTCAAGATGCCAGGACCTCGGGGGGTCATCATAGTAAATGGAAACACAGAGCACTCTCTCCGCACGGAGGAGCACACTGCGGCCCTCGCAACAGAAGCGCAAAGCAGCCTCTCAAGGCAATCCACCAGTTCGGCGTTTCAAGACCCGGACACCTTCAAGCGCGCTCGGAGTAATCGGCAACTAGACCGCCCGGCATGATCTGAGCTCGCGTAGCAATGCGGCCCCACCCCGGCCCAAGCCAAACGGTGAAATTCGTCCCACGCGTACATAATTACGCATTAAAAATACCATGGGCACAGGCAAGGAGGGGGGCACAACTATGGCACGCCCCAATACGCGGCTTAAACCGCACTAGGGGCTTCCTGCTTTGTTATTTTTCTCTTTCAGGACTTTAATCTCTGGAAACCCTATCCGGCAGCATGATTGTCGAACACATGATGCAACAACCAAGGAGGCAGAAAGCTACGTCACACCACGGAACTCCAAGGTGGATTACGATAACGAGTGAAATATTTGCTTTAATACTATTCCCCAGCTTGCCCTTGGAAGGGACATAGTCCTACTTTTTGCTTATCGCATTATCTGTATCATTCTGCTTTAACGCACCATTTTGAATAAACAATGCATAACATTATGACTATTATTGCATTCTTGTTATATATATATATATATATATATATATATATGTGTGTGTGTGTGTGTGTGTGTTCATTAATGACGCCTTGCAACCGTGCACTTTGGTACGGCCAATACACCAGGGGCTTAAGTACCCCACAATATGGTGTGAGAAGCCCGAACACTTTCACAAGTGCGGCACCCCGAACTTATAACATTATATGCATCATCTCCGAATCATGTCTTTGGTAAAATGTTGGGTTTGCCCGGCTCCTATGTTTTGGTACCTTACATTTCGCTCTACCGGCTAAGGTAGCACTAGGAGAACTACTGTGATTGTGCCCCGGTTCTGCTGGGCTAAGCACCTGAGTAGAGAAAGCTAAAACTGACTGTCATGATAAGGCGAGAGAATGGTCGCTATTCGGCGAGGTTTCGAGTCCCTAAAGACTTATGCCGCTTAGAGCGAGGAGCCGGTCCTGTCCGGCTTAAAGGCGAGTATCGCGCTCTGAATTTGGCCTTCCGAATACCAGGGGCTTCGCCGAAATTTAAAATATAGAATTCTATGGCTAAGTGAGAGTGATAAAGCATTATTAGTCTGGTTGCCTTGTTCGCTGTGCTGAGCACCTCCCTCGAAGGACCCAAAAATGGGAACAAGAGTGCTCAGGTTTATCCCAAACACCCCAGCACTCGCGGCATGGGGGCAGAAGCCGAGGACTAGCCATCTCTCAGATTGGATAAACAGCCAAATATAAGGTAATATTTTAAATTCAAACAAGCGTTGCATAGCGCATATGAAACAAGTTTTCATCATACAGGATCACACAAGCAAGTTTACTCAAATATTACATCCTTTGGACATTCGTCCGCTACAAGACGAGCACCCTTCAGGACACCCTCATAATAAATTTTGGGGGTGCGATGCTCCTTGCCCTGCGGCGGCCCTTCCTTGATCAGCTTCATGGCGTCTAGCTTGGCCCACTGCACCTTCACACGGGCGAAAGCCCGGTGTGCACCTTCGATGCAGACGGACCGCTCGACGACTTCCAGCCATGGGCAGGCATCCACAAGCCGCCTCACCAGGCCGAAGTAGTTGTTTGGAAGGGCGTCGCCAGGCCACAGCCGGACTATAAAGCCCTTCATGGCCTGTTCGGCCGCCTTGTGAAGCTCGACCAGCTGCTTCAGCTGGTCGCTCATAGGCACCAGGTGTTCGGTCCCAGTATATTGAGACCAGAACAGCTTCTCTGTTGAGCTTCCCTCCTCGGCCTGGTAAAACTATGCGGCATCCAACACGCTGCGGGGCAAATCTGCGAATGCTCCTGGAGAGCTCCGGATTCGGGTAAGTAATAGGTAATTTACTTTCACATGCTTGCTTTGCATATAGAATGCCTTACCCGCCGCTATTTTCTTCATCGCGTCAATCTCCTGGAGGGCCTTTTGGGCTTCGGCCTTGGCACTCTTTACACTCTCGAGGGCCGCGGCAAGCTCACACTCTCGCGTCTTTGAGTCAAGCTCCAATGCCTCGTGCTTCGTCACGAGAGCCTGGAGCTCTTGCTACACCTCGCCCACCCGAGCCTCTTGCCTTTCCCGCTTGGTGCGCTCCTTGGCCACTTTATCTTCGGCCTCGGACAGTGCTTGCTTTAGGGTCGCCACTTCGGTCGTGGCCCCTGGCAAATTCATGATGATCCTGTCATTTTGCAATCGCATTCTTTTTATACATATCCATAGACTAGGTACTACTTACCTTTGTTCTCCTCGAGCTGCCTCTTGGCAAGGCTGAGCTCGTCCTTGGACCCTTTAAGGTCCTGCTTCAGCGCGGCGACCTCAGCAGTCAGTGCGGCAGATGCCAGCAGCGAAGCCTGCATACGCATATTGACATACTTATATTAGACTCCTATGATATTGTTTGATCCTTGGTTCGGCTTTTCTTTGTGAACACCGAACAGAGCATTAGGGGATACTGTCTATGCGGTAATATTTTTCCTATATTTTAAACACTTACCTCAAAGCCTGTTAGAAGGTTGGCACAGGCTTCAGTCAATCCGCTCTTGGCGGACTGAACCTTCTGGACCATCACACTCATAATAGTACGGTGCTCCTCGTCGATGGAAGCGCTGCGAAGCGCTCCCAGCACATTATCTGGTGCCTCTGGATGGACAGAGGTCACCGGCACATGCATCTTGCCCCTCTTGGAAGAAGGCCGCCTGCCTGAGTCCGGAACCACTGGAGGTTCCAGCATGGTGTTCGGCTGAGGGCCAAACTCGGAGCCCTCAGGGCCTTGTTCCCTCTGCTCCCGGAGTCCTGAAGGTCGCCTTGAAGCGCCTCCGGGACTGTCTCCCCTCGACCCGGTGCCTCTTGAGACAATACCTCGACGTCGTCCGCGAGGCAAGGGGAGGTGGCGGTCGGAAGTGAATCGCTATCCATATCCGACGAGCCCAGGGAGCCGTCCGACGATACATCGATACGAGCTCGTGGCAGCCTGCATAATCATATTCGGCGTTAGGAGAAGCAGTGCGACAAAGGAATGCTATGAGTTATTCTAGTATCTGAATACTTATGACTTCGCCAGGGGCTTGGCCGTGAGCAGCCACTCGTCTTCGCCTTCGGCGGCGGTGGTCGAACTGTCCAGAAGGAGAGTCCTTCCCTTCTTGGACCCTTCGGCCTCCCCAGTTGGGGCAGCCTTCCTTTTCTTGTCTCAGCCAAGTGAAGGGGGAGCATCTTCTTCTCCCTCCTCGTCTTCGAGGGAGGAGTGTGTCGCAGAGTTATCGGACGATGAGTCCGATGACGCCTGGCGTCGGGAACTCTTTCGAGTTCCCTTGGCCTTCTTGGTCTTCTCCGGCACCTTGTAAGGAGCCGGAGTCAGCATATTCGTCAGGAGAGCGTCTGCTGGGCCTTCGGGCAAAGGAGCTGGACAGTCGATCTGTCCGGCCGTCTCCTGCCAGTCCTGTTAAAGGTACGGGAGCTTAGATCTCGCATAGAGTCAAACTATGGAAAACAAGTATCCTGTGAAAGGTAAAACAACTTACCGTGCTAGCTTGGCGCTTTGTGCAGAATCCGCGATCCTCGGTAGTGGGAGGGGGAACCTCGGCACCCTTGAATAGCACCTTCCAGGCATCCTCGTGAGTTGTGTCGAAGAGCCTATTCAGAGTTCGGTGCTGGGCCGGGTCGAACTCCCACAAGTTGAAAGCCCGTTGTTGGCACGGGAGGATCCGGCGGATGAGCATGACCTGGACTACGTTGACGAGTTTGAGCTTCTTGTTCACCATGTTTTGAATACATGTTTGGAGTCCGGTCAGCTCTCCCGAACTACCCCAGGATAGGCCCTTCTCTTGCCAGGAGGTGAGCCGCGTGGGGATGCCAGATCAGAACTCGGGGGCCGCTGCCCATTTAGGGTCACGCGGCTCGGTGATGTAGAACCACCCCGATTGCCACCCCTTTATGGTCTCCACGAAGGAGTACTCGAGCCATGTGACGTTGGGCATCTTGCCCACCATGGCGCCTCCGCACTCCCCCTGGCGGACGCTCACTACCTTCGGCTTGACATTGAAGGTCTTCAGCCATAAGCCGAAGTGGGGCTTGATGCAGAGGAAGGCCTCGCACACGACGATAAACGCCGAGATGTTGAGGATGAAGTTCAGGGCCAGATCGTGGAAATCCAGGCCGTAGTAGAACATGAGCCCCCGGACGAATGGGTGGAGAGGGAATCCAAGTCCACGGAGGAAATGGGTAAGGAACACTACCCTCTCATGGGGCCTGGGGGTGGGGATGAGCTGCCCCTCATCTGGGAGCCGGTGCGCGATGTCGTTGGGCAGGTATCCGACTCTCCTCAGCTTCTTGATGTGTCCCTCCGTGACGGAGGAGACCATCCACCTGCCTCCCACTCCGGACATGGTTGGAGAAGGTCAAGGTGGGAAATGCGGACTTGGGCGCTGGAGCTCGAGTGTGCGAAAATGGATGAGCAAAGGAGGAAGAAGGCGTGGATGAAAAGGTGAATCCTTATCCCTTTATATGGGCGGCCGAAACTATGTGCCCCCACTAGCCTGGTAAAACTCGCTTATCCCCCAAGCGACGTAATCTATGGAGCGGTTGGGTTACCCACGCCCGTATTGATGAGAATCCCGTGATAAGGGGACATGATCTCTACTTTGACAAGACGTGTCAAAAAACTACCTCGCGTTATGTGCGGGGCTAGTTAAAGGAAACGGTTCGAATAATCACCGGGCCATGGCATAATGTCATGTTGCCAAAACGTGTCAACAGATTAGATTTGTGGAAATATTATTCTCTCTACGGTGGTATGTGGAACTTATTTTGCAGGTTCGGATACTATCCTTGTATTCAAATTCTTCCGTGGTGTATTCGGAGGAGGAACCCGCCATGCAATGCCGAAGACAATACTGCGCGCCGGACTCATCTTCATTGAAAGCCTGGTTCAGGGGCTACTGAGGGAGTCCTGGATCAGGGGGTCTCCGGACAGCCGGACTACATCCTTTGGCCGGACTGTTAGACTATGAAGATACAAGATTGAAGACTTCGTCTCGTGTCCGGATGGAACTCTACTTGGCATGGAAGGCAAGCTAGGCAATACGGATATGTATATCTCCTCCTTTGTAACCGACCTTGTGTAACCTGTCGTTGTCCTAAGACTGACAGTAGAATAGGGGGTAGGAATGTAGAGGCAAGATCCTAGCTATGGAGGAGTAGTACACACGAGTTTACGAGTTCAGGCCCTTCTCGGAGGAAGTAACAGCCCTACGTCTCAGAGCCCTGAGGCGGTCGACTGAATATATGTGTGTGAATTACAGAAAGTGCGAACCCTTGTCCCAGAGGAGGGGGTGGCTTATATAGAGTGCGCCAGGACCCCAGCTCCCCTCCGCTACACAGGGTTCAATGTTCATAAAGGAGGGGCATTACTGGTAACGTCTGCAGTAAAGTGTTATAAATGCCCATAAAGCTATGGTTTAAGTCTTGACCATTGCAGAGTGGAGAGCTTCTCATCTTCTGGTGGTCGAGTGTCTTCAAGGTGGTCGAGTGAGCACATCTTCATGGTCGAGTGGACGATGGTTTCTCTTCGACTGCTTCTGATTCTCTGCAGAGATGTCCTTGGGGAGGGTGTGTCGGACAGGTCCATGTGTTGGAAATATGCCCTAGAGGCAATAATAAAATGATTATTATGTTTCCTTGTTCATGATAATTGTCTATTTTTCATGCTATAATTGTATTATCCGGAAATCGTAATACATGTGTGAATACATAGACCACAATGCGTCCCTAGTGAGCCTCTAGTTGACTAGCTCGTTGATCAACAGATAGTCATGGTTTCCTGGCTATAGACATGGGGATGTCATTGATAACGGGATCACATCATTAGGAGAATGATGTGATGGACAAGACCCAATCCTAAGCTTAGCTCAAAGATCGTGTAGTTCGTTTGCTGTAGCTTTTCTGAATGTCAAGTATCATTTCCTTAGACCATGAGACTGTGCAACTCCCGGATACCGTAGGAGTGCTTTGGGTGTGCCAAACATCACAACATAACTGGGTGACTATAAAGGTATATTACAGGTGTCTCCGAAAGTGTCTGTTGGGTTGGCACGAAACGAGACTGGGATTTGTCACTCCGTATGACGGAGAGGTATCTCTGGGCCCACTCGGTAATGCATCATCATAATGAGCTCAAAGTGATCAAGTGGTTGATCACGGGATCATGCATTACGGTACGAGTGAAGTGACTTGCCGGTAACGAGACTGAACAAGGTATTGGGATACCGACGATCGAGTCTCGGGCAAGTAACGTACCGATTGACAAAGGGAATTGTATACGGGGTTGCTTGAATCCTCGACACCGTGGTTCATCCGGTGAGATCATCGAGGAGCATGTGGGAGCCAACATGGGTATCCAGATCCCGCTGTTGGTTATTGGCCGGAGAGCCATCTCGGTCATGTCTACGTGTCTCCCGAACCCGTAGGGTCTACACACTTAAGGTTTGGTGACGCTAGGGTGGTAGAGATGTAAGTATGCAGTAATCCGAAAGTTGTTCGGAGTCCCGAATGAGATCCTGGACATCACGAGGAGTTCCGGAATGGTCCGGAGGTGAAGAATTATATATCGGAAGTGTAGTTTCGGCCATCGGGAAAGATTCGGGGTCACCGGTATTGTACCGGGACCACCGGATGGATCCCGGGGGTCCACCGGGTGGGGCCACCCATCTCGGAGGGCCCCATGGGCTGAAGTGGGGAGGGGAACCAGCCCATAGTGGGCTGGTGCGCCCCCCCTTGGGCCCCCCTGCGCCTAGGGTTGGAAACCCTAGGGTGGGGGGCGCCTCCACTTGCCTTGGGGGGCACTCCACCCCCCTTGGCCGCCGCCCCCTTGGGAGATCCCATCTCCAGGGCCGGCGCCCCCCCCTAGGGGGCCTATATAAAGGGGGGAGGGAGGGCAGCCGCACCTCAAGTCTTGGCGCCTCCCTCTCCCCTGCTACACCTCTCCCTCTTGCAGAAGCTCGGCGAAGCCCTGCTGCGATCATTGCTGCATCCACCACCACGCCGTCGTGCTGCTGGATCTTCATCAACCTCTCCTTCCCCCTTGCTGGATCAAGAAGGAGGAGACGTCATCCGCTCCGTACGTGTGTTGAACGCGGAGGTGCCGTCCGTTCGGCACTTGGTCATCGGTGATTTGGATCACGGCGAGTACGACTCCATCATCCCCGTTCTCTTGAACGCTTCCGCTTGCAATCTACAAGGGTATGTAGATGCACTCCTCTCGTTGGTAGTTGACTCCATAGATTGATCTTGGTGAAAGTAGGAAATTTTTTTGTTTTCTGCAACGTTCCCCAACACCATGACCCTACCCTAGGTACATAGCTTCATCATTAGCCCCCGAATGGATCAGGGTTTGAGTGGGGAAGGAGTTGGGAACACTTCCGACCCATTCTTTGTGTTACGAGTATATCCTGTTCTGGAACAATGAGTTGAGGTGACGACGTCGACTCCTTTCTCAGTCACCGTGGTCCATTCTTGGTTTTTGTCGAGTGAATTTTCATGGTAGAATTCCGAATGATGATGTAGAGGATGTTTGTCTTCAGCCTGACAGGTTGTTCTGCTCTCCGCGGATCTCGCGGGATTCGAATTTTGGGAAGTGCGCCAGACGGACGGAACCGAGGTTATCGGGACGGATTAGGCAAGTCTCCTCGATCCCCGCGCCACCTTTTTCACCATGTATTGCGCGCGACTGTTGCGGGATTTGTTTAGATCGCCTGGGTCCACCAGTCGGTCATTCGGATGACGCCCTTATAAAAGGCCTCGGACCTGTCCTCTGCCCCGTGCGCTCCCATTCTCTCTTCTTCTTCTCTCAATCTCTCTGCCACGCTCGCTTCCGCCCTCGTCGCCGGACCTTTACTCGAGCTCAACCCGCCGCCATGGGGAAGGAGAGGATGGTGGCGCTGGAACGCGCGAAGAAGGCGGCAGGGAAGGCGAAGGGCAAGCGGACCAGCCGGGGCGAATCCTCATCGAGATCCGGCCTGCCGACGGGCTGGATCTGGGGTGACTGGATCCGCTCAACAATCACCCAGGATGACCTTGACGACCTGGTGGAGGGGGGACTGATCCCCCACAAGTTAGCACGGCTCCTGAGGGATGAAACCGAGCTGCAGCTGAGGGAGGGTGAGTGTGTTCTCCTCGCCACTCACGTAGATCGCGGATTCTCACTGTCTCCCCATCCTTTCTTCCGGGGTTTTTTGAACTTCTTTGGGGCTCAACTCTACCATTTCACCCCAAACACTATAGTCTATCTGGCCGCTTTTGTGTCGATGTGCGAAAACTTCTTGGGTTGTCGACCGCACTGGGCCTTTTCAAACACATCTTCACCTGCCGATCCGAGTCGGTCAAAAAGGCCAAGTCGAGTGACGAGAGGACACAAGTGATACAGATGTGCGGGGGTCTGGGGATCCAGATGAGGAGCAAGAGTACTTTCCCAGCCATGATTCTTCCCGACTCGGTCCGGGGCTGGCAGTCGACTTGGTTCTACTGCAAGGATTAGCCGACCCCAGGCCAGTCGACTGGACTTCCTCCTTTTTCTTTGGCTCGAGTGGAGAAGCCCGCCCCCCTGAAGGTAGTTCCAGAAGAGAAGGCGCAGGTCAAGGTGCTGGTCGAGCGGGTTGTCCAGCTTGTCCGCGACGGGGTGACCGGGATGGACCTGCTGGAGGTCTTTCTCGGTCGATGCATCCAACCTCTTCAGGCGCGCGATCATCCAATGTGGATGTACTCTGGGCTCGAGGATTCCACTCGGATCCACCCGGAGGACGTCAGTGAGGATACCTTGGAGAAGTGGTTGATGGGGATCACCAGCAACAAAGACAACCCTTGGGGGTCTAGAAGGGTGATTCCATTCGACAACTCGCACCAGCTGGAGCAGGTATAGTTCGGTCTTATCAAGTATCCTTTCGATTCACCGAGTGACATCTTGTTTATGGTCGATTGAATTTCCTTTGATCGTTGTCCTTTCAGGCCCTCATCGACATGTACTCAATGCCCAACGGAGTGTAGGACCAAGAGGCTGAGGAAGAAGGGAGCGGTGGCGAGAGCGGCAAGGAGCATTCGGAGGCCGAGGAAGACGAGGAGAGCGACGAATCGACTGGTCATGAAGAAGTCGACTCGCCTCCTCGCAGGGAGAGGAGATCCAAACAAGCCCACGACCCGGCGAGTGCTCCGGACTTAGTGGCCGCGCCAACTGGTCAGTCTTCGAAGCGTCCTAGGACGTCTTCCCCGACGCCGACTGAAAAGGCTCCAAAGCAGTCCAAAGTTGCGCCGCCTCCAGCGCCGAAAGCCACCTCTTCCAAACTGCCAAAAGCTTTGCCCAGGATCAAAGTGACCGTTCCTACTATCTCCGGGTAACCATCTGGCTTGTCTTTTTTGTCGACTCGATTAACCAAATGTAACCGATTGAATATGGGTCTTTGCAGTGCTGCTATGTCAGGAACCTCTTCTTTCCAGTACCGAGACGAGGAAATGGAAGATGCGGTAACCTCCAACCCAGGTATAAACTCTTGTGATCTTGTTCTGGATTCTTTGGTCGACTGCGTTCGAGTGGTTCACTTGGGGTCGAATGATCTGCCTTGCAGCTCCACCCAACATCATTGATCTTCCAGATGACGATGAAGATGTGGCTCCTAAGCCCAGGAAGAGCAAGAAGGTAGCAGCTGGCTGGGTGGCTCGGCAAGAACCAACTGAAATACCTCCTGTCCGTCAAGCTGAAGACGCGGGCAGGGCCTCTGTGACATTCGCTGCACCCTTGTCGAGTGGGCATCCCACACCGTCGACTGCGCCTGTGGTTCCTTCAACTGTCCAACTCCACGCCACGGAGCTCCAAGCCGCCGCACCTGGGTCGTCCGCACACTTTTTCACCAGCTACCCCATCCTGGACAACCAATCGGAAGCGGCTGTGGAAGCCATCCAACAGGCTGACATGATGATGGAGCGGGTGAAGACGGTGCACGAGAACAGCCAGGCTGCCTACGACGCCAGTGCCGCCCTTCGGGCCAATGTCCAGGTGAGTAGACTTTTCCGACTGTTTTTGTTCTTGAAAAATCTTCTTTTGCACAATCTCCTGTTGTTTGCTTCGAATTAGAGCACCCACTGGGTGTTTTGTTGTTTTTGGTAGTTTCGCTCTTCCGCTCGGTCTGGGCGAGTGGGATCAGAACCGGTGGGGGCACGCTAAGTGCTCCCACTGGGTGTAGTCCCTGAGACCACGGTCGACTGCTGGCAGTCAACTGGGGTCTGAGTTCTTCTTTCTTTTCTTTCTACTCCTTACACTCGACTCTGGCGGGCCAGTCGAGTAAGATCCGAACTGGTGGGGGCACGCCAAGTGCACCCACTGGGTGTAGTCCCCGAGACCGCGGTCGATTGCTGGCAGTCGACTGGTGTCTAAACAGCTTGTTGCCCCTTTTTTAACCTGGTCCGGGCGGACCGGACGGGTTGAGTCTTAGTTAGCGGGGGCACGCCAAGTGCACCCGCTGGGTGTAGCCCCTGAGACCGCAGTTGACTGTGTGCGGTCGGCTGGGGTCTAAATGGACTTCTTTAGGTTTTATTCACTCGAAAGTGAACCACCTTTAATCCTATTGATTGATCTGTCTTTTTCCTTCTGCAGAAGTCTTGTACTCTTATTTCCAAGTTTGCTGAACTCGAGGAGAAGCAGAGGCAACTCAACTTAGACTTGGAATTGGCTCAGCAAAATCTGAAAAAAGCTTAAGACGAGGCCGTTGGTATGGAAGGTAACTGATTGTCGACTGACTCTCAATATATCTCTTTGATCTCTTCTTTGATTCGATTGTTTCTTTTGCAGAGAAAATGAAGTTGGCTCTGGAGAAGAAGGACTCGGACCTCGCCGCCGCGCAAAAAGCAGCCCAAGACAAAACCACTCTTGCAGACAAGAAGCTTCCTTCAATCTGAACGCTTGAAGGAGAGGTGAACAAACTGAAATCATGTCTTAATAAAGCTAACCGCGAAGTGACCAGTCTGAAGAAGGACAAGGTCGTCCTGAATGAAAAGTTGGAGTCTGCAATCCGCAAGAGGAATGACACAGAAGCTTATCTGAGGACTCTCGCCAAGAAGCTTTATCTCGCTCTAGAAGGTATTTCCTTTAATCCGACTGTGTTGATGCTTGCGATCGAATCTTGCTCGGTCGATTGACTAACTTTTGGCTGCAGAACTCTGCCAAGACTTCAACAAAGAAACTAGAAGGGTCGAGATGGATCTGGACCCTATCGCTTCCCTAGTCTGCGACGAAACTGCGATGAACGTGCTCCGACTGGAGTCTTGTATCGCCAGCGCCACAAGCTACCTCGCACGCCTGAAGGAGGTTGTCTCTCGAATCGACTCATCGCTTTGGCCGGGGGCAACGCTTCAGAATGACCTGGAATCCTTAATGACTCGATTGAACGAGATCCCTGACCGAGTGCAAGAATGGAAGAAATGCTCTGCCTGGTGCGGTGCTGATGTTGCGCTGTCCTTGGTGCGAGTCCATTGCAAGGAGGCTCATGAAGATAAGCTGGCTGCGATCAAAGTCGCTAACACCAAAAAGCACGACTTCCAGTCCTTCATGGAGACTTTCATCGCTGCCGCCACTCGGATTGCTGATGGGATCGACCTGGACTCATTCGTGGAGCCTGCCAACCCTCCTCCGCCCGAGTGAACAGACTCATGAAACCTGAATACGCTTTAAATTTGCCTCAGAATGCCGAGTGATTGTTGTAACCATTGAACTCCTTCGGGCTTGATGCCCGAGTACTTTTGATTTTCTGCTCGGAACCTTTAGGATTTATCATTTGGTTTATTTCCGAATGTGCTTGTGTTTGTCCTCGAATGGACTTTACTCACTGCTTTGAATAGTCTTTGCGCTGGAGACGCAGCTCTGAGGTGGCAGCTCCAATCGACCTGCGCTTCGTCATCCTTGCGGATAGGGATGGAGCGGACATTGTATTTGTGTTGCAGCTTCGAAGGAGAAGGTTGCAGTCGACCTGCACCTCGCCGTCCTTGCGGGTAGGGATGGACCGGACGTTGTATTTGTGCCGCAGCTCTGAATGAGAAGGTTACAGTCGACCTGCATCTCGTCGTCCTTGCGGATAGGGATATGTTTCAAACTTAGGTGAGTACTGGACTGCAGCTAAGCCCCCGAGTGGCAGGATTGCTCTCCACTCGGTAGGATTTTTTCGAACTTAGGCGAGTGCTGGACTGCTGCTAAGTCTCCTAGTGAGAGAACTTAGGCGAGTGCTGGACTGCAGCTAAGCCCCTGAGTGGGAGGATTGCTCTCCACTCGGTAGGATTTTTTTCAAACTTAGGCTAGTACAGGACTGCAGCTAAGCCTCCTAGTGAGAGAACTTAGGCGAGTGCTGGACTGCAGCTAAGCCCCCAAGTGGGAGGGTTGCTCTCCACTTGGTAGGATTTTTTCAAACTTAGGCAAGTACCGGACTGCAGCTAAGCCTCCTAGTGAGAGAACTTAGGCGAGTCCTGGACTGCAGCTAAGCCCCCGAGTGGGAGGATTGCTCTCCACTCGGTAGGATTTTTTCAAACTTAGGCGAGTACTAGACTGCAGCTAAGTCCCCTAGTGGGAGAACTTAGGCGAGTGCTGGACTGCAGCTAAGCCCCCGAGTGGGAGGGTTGCTCTCCACTCGGTAGGATTTTTTCAAACTTATGCCAATACTGGACTACAGCTAAGTCTCCTAGTGGGAGAACTTAGGCGAGTGCTGGACTGCAGCTAAGCCCCCGAGCGGGAGGGTTGCTCTCCACTCGGTAGGATTTTTTCAAACTTAGGCGAGTACTGGACTGCGGCTAAGTCTCCTAGTGGGAGAACTTAGGCGAGTGCTGGACTGCAGCTAAGCCCCCGAGTGGGAGGGTTGCTCTCCACTCTGTAGGATTTTTTCAAACTTATGCGAGTACTGGACTGCAGCTAAGTCTCCTAGTGGGAGAACTTAGGCGAGTGCTGGACTGCAGCTAAGCCCCCGAGTGGGAGGGTTGCTCTCCACTTGGTAGGATTTTTTCAAACTTAGGCGAGTACTGGACTGCAGCTAAGTCTCCTAGTGGGAGAACTTAGGCGAGTGCTAAACTGCAGCTAAGCCCCCGAGTGGGAGGGTTGCTCTCCACTCGGTAGGTTTTTTTCAAACTTAGGTGAGTATTGGACTGTAGCTAAGTCTCCTAGTGGGAGAACTTAGGCGAGTGCTGGACTGCAGCTAAGCCCCCGAGTGGGAGGGTTGCTCTCCACTCGGTAGGATTTTTTCAAACTTAGGCGAGTACTGGACTGCAGCTAAGTCTCCTAGTGGGAGAACTTAGGCGAGTGCTGGACTGCAGCTAATCCCCCGAGTGGGAGGGTTGCTCTCCATTCGGTAGGATTTTCTTTCGAACTTAGGCGAAACGGATTCGCGACTAAGCCGCCCACTGGGGGATTTCAGAAGTAAATAAGAACACAACAATCGAATGATAGGACCATAAGCTCTTGTCTTTGATAAACAAATTACGAAGGTGTTTCTTATTACATTTTATTCGAACGAGTGCTTAAGTATAAAAGGGGCGGAGCAGCTCTGCGTTCCAAGCCCGTCTCGTCTTTCTGATGCTCAATACTGTAAAGATGGTATGCTCCATTGTGGAGAACTTTGGTGATGATGAAGGGGCCCTCCCAAGTCGGGGCAAGCTTGTGTGGTTTCTATTGATCCACTCAAAGAACTAGGTCTCCTTCTTGAAAGGCTCGACCTCTCACATTTTTGGCGTGGAATCGACGCAAGTCTTGCTGATAGATGGTCGACCGGATCAAGGCCATCTCTCTTTACTCCTCCAAGAGATCGACTGAATCTTGTTGGGCCTGTTCTGCTTCCTCTTCGGAGAATTGCTCGACTTGGGGTGCGTTGTGGAGCAGGTCACTTGGCAGAACAGCTTCGGCTCCGTAAACCAAGAAGAAAGGAGTTCGTCCGGTCGACCGATTAGGAGTTGTCCTCAAGCCCCACAGAACAGACGGAAGTTCATCAACCCAAGCGTTGGGGTTTCAGTCCTTTGAGAATTAGGCCATTGGCTCTTTCTGCTTGTCCGTTCGACTGCGGGTGAGCGACCGAAGCATAGTCGACTCGAGTGCCCTGAGAGGCGCAGAAAGCTCTGAACTCATCAGAATCTTTTGGAGGAATCAAAGTGAATCTAGAGGACATATCTGAGCTTGTCTCCTCGGGGGGATACCAGAACTACTCCAGCACGAGAACCGTTCAGCATCTTGGATCTGTCAAAGAACATGGTCCAGTGCTCAGAGTGAACTTGAGTCGGCAGTTGCTGTTCGATCCACTCGGCGAGGAAATCTGCTATTGCTTGGGACTTGATAGCTTTCTTTGCCTCAAACTTGATATCCAAGGGAAGGAGTTCAATCACCCATTTGGCCACTCGACCAGTTGCATCTCTGTTGTGCAGAATATCTGACAATGGAGCGTCGCTGACGACTGTAACAGAGTGATCCGAGAAATAGTGTGCAACCTTCTTCGTGGTCATGTAAATCCGATAGACAAGCTTCTGATAATGAGGTTATCTCTGCTTTGACGGGGTCAGGACTTCAGAAATATAATAAACTGGGCATTGAACTTTATAAGCTTTCCCTTCTTCTTCCCGCTCGACCGTAAGTACTGTACTGATGACTTGTCCAGTGACTACTATATAAAGCAGTAGAGGCTCTTTGCTGATTGGAGCAGCAAGCACCGGCTGGGTGGAAAGCGGGGCTTTTAGCTCTGCAAACGCTGCATCAGCTTCTGGGGTCCACTCGAACTTATCTGATTTCTTCATCAGCCGGTAAAGAGGTAGCGCCTTTTCACCGAGGCGAGAAATGAATCAACTTAGGGCGGCCAAGCAACCAGTAAGCTTCTGGACATCATGCACACGCACAGGGCGTTTCTTTCGGATTATAGCACCTACTTTCTCTGGGTTAGCATCGATTCCTCGTTCGGAAACAAGGAAACCGAGTAACTTTCCGCCTGGAACTCCAAAAATCATCAGAGTGGAATTCACGTGGGGATAACCATCGTCATCCTCTTCCTCGTCCTCAGCCTTGTCTGCCTCCTTCTCTTTTCCTTGGGCTGTTTCTCTTGGAACTGCTGGATTAGGAGCCGACACTACCGAGTGGTGTGCTTCGGGTAAATGAAATTACCTTCTTCATCTTTTTTGGTGTGGATACGGCACGGCAGATCCAACACGTCATTTCCATCTTGATCTTTTACTTTCTTGGGGTTCCACGGCCCTTTGGGCTTCCCCTTGAACTTTCCTTGAACCACAGCCAAGGCTTCACCTGGAGCAGCTGGCTCGGCCTTGCGCTTCTGTTTCCGACCGGAGTTTCCTCCTCCGGCTTCATGGGCGACTGCTTTATGCTTGCCACTCTGGAGCCGCTCTTCTTCTTCACCATTGGCATACTTGGTGGCAATTTCCATCATCCGAGCCAGAGTCATATTTCCTGTCTAGCCGAATTTCATATTCAACTCTCAATACCTGACGCCTTCCTTAAAGGCACAAATTGCCTGATGATCTGACACATCCTCTACTATGTGGTGCAGGGTGATCCATCTCTAGATATAATCCCTCAAAGTTTCATTCGGTTTCTAAACACAACACTGCAACTCTGTCAAACCTGCCGGCCGTTTGCACGTGCCCTGAAATGTTTTGACAAACACTCGAGCGAGATCTTCCCAAGTATAGATGCTACCAGGTGCTAACTGATTCAGCCTTGCTCTAGCCGAGCCCTCTAACATCAAAGGAAGGTGTTTCATGGCCACTTCATCATTGCCGCCACCAATCTGGACAGCCACTCGGTAGTCTTCAAGCCAAGTGTCAGGCTTGGTCTCCCCGGTGGACTTACTAACTCCAGACGCCAACCTGAAATTTGGGGGAATCACCGCAGCTCTGATAGCTCTGCTGAAGCACTCTGGACCAGAGACATGCACCCTGTTGCTGGTTTGTGGACCTCCATCATGGCCCTCCCAGTGAGCTCTGTTTCTGTCGACCAAGCCTTGCACAAGAATAGATCTCGCATCAAAGCCTGGCTCCCTGGGGTCGATTGGGATACCTCGCCCAACACTATGAGGGCGTCTGTCTTCATGCTGCCGAGGCACGTACGACCCGCTCGTCGGGGGAGGCATGGGCACTCGACGGCGATCATCACGATCGACTCGACGGTCATACTGCTCTCGGTTTCTGTACTGATCTCGTCGATCCCCACGTCCCTCACGCCTCGAAGGCGATCTTGGGCTACGGGTTGACTGAACTGTGTCTGCCATCACGGATCTGCTGTGGATCCTATCCCGCGACTGAGATACAACTGTATTCTGCTCTCCCGCCACCCGGAGCAAGACTCAGATCTGCACCAGACCTCGACCAGCTTCTGACTGGGAGGGCTGGATCGACTCCGCTATCCGGGCAGCAGCAGCTAGATTCTGGATCGGGGTTCGGTATACCTGAGTTGGAGGTGGAAAAAGTTGGCGTCGACTGGACTCAGGATCACGTTGTCGAGTGCGATCGTCGAGTGCGCGCTGGAGGTTCTCCAGTCGAGTGCACTCAACCAGATTGGCCAAGCGCGCCTGCTCCAAGGCCTAGGCCTCGGGGGTTTCTCCAACTATAGGAGTGTGCAGGGCATCCATGTTCCAGCGACGAAGTTCTTCCCTCTACTGCGAGGAGATAGGTTCGGGGCGGTACTCCTCGTGAACGCGCGACGGATCGCCGTTCCCTTCACCTCCGTCTTCACGATTGAAGCCAGGAGGACTGCGTGGTCCATTGACCATCAGGACTTCCGCCGCCGAGTCACTGCTGCAGCACTCGGATGCGGTCTCTACGGAGCCAGTCGACAGATCGAACAGGCCGTAGAGAGATTCGTCGGGCTCGATCGCCGCGACTTGAGGGGTGGCCCATTGGCGGGCCACCGCATGCTTCACCCACCGCTGAAGCCTTGACCGACCGGTGCGCTTGCTCCGGTGGGTCGCAGGGAGGGGGAAAGCTGCTGGAGTCGACTGGTACTGGGTCGACGGTTGCCGCGGGAGGACGCCGTGGACGCACGTGCGAAAGTGCACCGCCCCGCGGGCGGGAAGCGCGTCGCCGTCGAGTGGTGCCTCCTAGAGCCAAGTGGAGTCGTCGGCGACAAACACGAGCGCGCCGAGACGGATCTCGCGGCCCTCAGCCAAACCTCCGCCTGGAACCATGATGAAGGGGATCGAAAAAATTGCAACTTCTCCAATAAGTCGCTAAGACACCTGCCCCAAGGTGGGCGCCAACTGTCGTGGTCCTAAGACTGACAGTAGAATAGGGGGTAGGAATGTAGAGGCAAGATCCTAGCTATGGAGGAGTTGTACACATGAGTTTACGAGTTCAGGCCCTTCTCGGAGGAAGTAACAGCCCTACGTCTCGGAGCCCTGAGGCGGTCGACTGAATATTTGTGTGTGAATTACAAAAAGTGTGAACCCTTGTCCCAGAGGAGGGGGTGGCTTATATAGAGTGCGCCATGACCCCAGCTCCCCTCCGCTACACAGGGTTTAATGTTCATAAAGGAGGGGCGTTACTGGTAACGTGTGCAGTAAAGTGTTATAAATGCCCATAAAGCTATGGTTTAAGTCTTGACTGTTGCAGAGTGGAGAGCTTCTCATCTTCTGGTGGTCGAGTGTCTTCAAGGTGGTCGAGTGAGCACATCTTCATGGCCGAGTGGACGATGGTTTCTCTTTGACTGCTTCTGATTCTTTGCAGAGATGTCCTTGGGGAGGGTGTGTCGCACAGGTCCATGACTCTACCCTAGGTACATAGCTTCATCATAACCCTAGCCCTTTCCGGTGTCTATATAAACCGGAGGGTTTTAGTCCGTAGGACACAATAACATACAATCATACCATAGGCTAGCTTCTAGGGTTTAGCCTCTCTGATATCGTGGTAGATCTACTCTTGTACTACATATATCATAAATATTAATCAAGCAGGACGTAGGGTTTTACCTCCATCAAGAGGGCCCGAACCTGGGTAAAACATCGTGTCCCCTGCCTCATGTTACCATCCGCCTTAGACGCACAGTTTGGGACCCCCTACCCGAGATCCGCCGGTTTTGACACCGACACCAGCTGTCCTCGCCCGCGCAAAAATGGGTCATGAGGCTTGTTAATGCTGCCATTGTTCTCGGCTTTTCTTGACCGAGGTGTCTGGCGAGCCATTCGTCTCGAACGTTGTGCTTGAAAGCTGCTAAGGCTTCGGCGTCCGGACAGTCGACTATTCGGTTCTTTTTAGTGAGGAACATGTTCCAAAGTTTTTGGGCTGACTCACCGGGCTGTTGAGTTATATGACTTAAATCGTCTGCATCCGGTGGTCGGACATATGTCTCTTGAAAATTTGCCCGAAAGGCGTCTTCGAGCTCTTCCTAGCTTCTGATGGAGTTTTCGGGGAGGCTTTTAAGCCAGTGCCGAGCTGGGCCTTTGAGCTTGAGGGGTAAGTACTTGATGGTGTGGAGATCATCTCCTCGAGCCATATGGATATGGAGGATGTAGTCCTCAATCCAGACCCCAGGGTCTGTTGTTCCGTCATACGCCTCTATGTTTATGGGTTTGAATCCCTATGGAAATTCATGATCCAGCACCTCGTCGGTGAAACATAGAGGTTGTGCGTCACCCCTGTATTTGGGTGTACCATGGTGTTCAGATGTTTGTTGTGTTGCATTGTATGTTGGAGTGCGCTTGCGTGGTCCATAGATGGATCTGGTTGCGTCGTCCTTTTGAAGCGAGCCCTTACGCGGATCACGTACTGGTTTATGTGTGGCATCGTTTGCCGCTTTATGTTGGCTATGAGGTCGTCTATCCGACTGGATGGCCGTTTTATTTTTTAATTGTGGAGGATCTAAGGGCTCCTCATCAAATTCAGGTAGCAACTTTCGCTTCGGATAGCTCTTGGTGTGGCGATTACTACTTCGCAGTGTTGAGTACTTCACTCCATTTGATTTTGAGTGTGTCTTGTGCAGCCTTGAGCCTTTGCTTCTGTTTTTTCAGGCTCCTCGCCGTGGCAACAAGCCTTTGGTGGGCGTTATGTTGCTCCTGGCGCCTGTCCAGTGTGGTGTCGTCCGGACTGTTATCTTGGAGTCGGGCGATGGTTCACCCTGCTCTATTGCTGGGTCTATATGATCGTTATTTCTGCCGAGGCGGGATTTGGAGCGGCGTTTACGCCGCCGCTTTGACTGCTTCTCGAGGGAACAACCCTTCGCTACGTCCTTCCGTTCCTCGTTGTTGTTTTCTCTGGGTGTGTCCACCATGTATACATCATGTGATGAAGTGGGCGTCCAGTGCCCTATGGGCAGTGGTTCCTGTTCGTCTCCTACATCGTCGTCCATACCATCGATGTCTATGGAGTCGAAGTCGAGCATGTCGGTTAAGTCATTGACAGTGGCTACTAAGTGGGTGGTGGGTGGGCGGCGAATTTCTTCGTCATTCGCATCCCAATCCTGCCGGACATAGTTTGGCCAGGACCCTCCTGACAAGGAGAGAGACCTTAATGAGTTCAGTATGTCGCCGAAGGGCGAGTGCTGAAAAATATCCGAGGAGGTAAACTCCATGATCGGCGCCCAATCGGATTCGACAGGAACGGGTGCAGGCGGTTCGGAGTCCGTGGCCGGAGAAAGATCCAGCAGTTTGGCAACACGGCTCTCGTGAAGGGTAAGGTCGATATTCAGCTTGATTGCCACTGAGGGTACGGCCTCCGTGGCGGGGTCTATCCACCCGTCCATGGATGGCGCAACTGGCTCCGAATTAAGGGTCGGAGCGACTGCCGGTGTGATTTCTTGAACACTGTCCGATGGTAGAGCTAAATCGTACTCATCGTGACCGCGTGGTGCACAAGGCAGGGGCTCGAATCCGTCGAAGATCAAGTCTCCGCGGATATCGGTCGTGTAGTTTAAGCTTCCAAACCTAACCTGGTGGCCAGGGGCGTAGTTTTCGATCTGCTCTAGATGGCCAAGCGAGTTGGCCCGCAGTGCGAAGCCGCCGAACACAAAGATCCATCTGGGGAGAAAAGTCTCACCCTGGAGTGCATCGCTATCGATGATAGTAGGAGCCATCAAGCCTAACGGTGACGACACAGAGGAACTCTCAATGAAAGCACCAATGTCGGTGTCAAAACCGGCGGATCTCGGGTAGGGGGTCCCGAATTGTGCGTCTAAGGCAGATGGTAACAGGAGGCAGGGGACACGATGTTTTACCCAGGTTCAGGCCCTCTTGATGGAGGTAAAACCCTACGTCCTGCTTGATTTATTCTTGATGATATGGTTATTACAAGAGTTGATCTACCACTAGATCGGAGAGGCTAAACCCTAGAACCTAGCCTATGGTATGATTGTATGTTGTCTTACGGACTAAAACCCTCCGGTTTATATAGACACCGGAAGGGGTTAGGGTTACACAAGGTCGGTTACAAAGGAGGAGATATCCATATCCGTACTGCCTAGCTTGCCTTCCACGCCAAGTAGAGTCCCATCCGGACACGAGATGAAGTCTTCAATCTTGTATCTTCATAGTCCAACAGTCCGGTCAAAGGAAATAGTCCGGCTGTCCGGAGACCCCCTAATCCAGGACTCCCTCAGGGATAAAGAGGACTTGATACTTTAATGCTATGGTTGGGTTTTACCTTAATGATCTTTAGTAGTTGCGGATGCTTGCTAGAGTTCCAATCATAAGTGCATATGATCCAAGTAGAGAAAGCATGTTAGCTTATGCCTCTCCCTCAAATAAAATTGCAATAATGATTACCGGTCTAGTTAACGATTACCTAGGGACAAATAACTTTCTTGTAATAAAAAGCTCTTTACTAAAACTAACTTAGTTGTGTCTTTATCTAAACAACCCCTACTTTTTATTTACATGCTCCTTATTACCTTGCAAACCTATCCAACAACACCTACAAAATACTTCTAGTTTCATACTTGTTCTAGGTAAAGCAAACGTCAAGCGTGCGTAGAGTTGTATCGGTGGTCGATAGAACTTGAGGGAATATTTGTTCTGCCTTTAGCTCCTTGTTGGGTTCGACACTCTTACTTATCGAAAGAGGCTACAATTGATCCCCTATACTTGTGGGTTGTCAGGCAGCGCAGTCAATCACGCCAAAGATTTCATCCCACTCCAACACTTGAAGCGTTTCAGTATAAGTTCACTCGACAAGTTCTGAATGGATCAAGGCGACTGAAAATAAGGCTGAAGTTTCAAAAGTGGTTCACATTCCCAAGAAAGATGCCCCTAAAGCATGAAAATTGAGTCGGAACTACCTCCAACTTCTTTCTTTCCTCGGACCTCGATCCATTCGGGGGCTAATGACGATAACATGTACCTAGGGTAGGGTAATGGGCCTGACCTAGACGCCCTTCCCAAGGACACTACCCAAAGATCAACATCATTCAAAGCACAGTAATTTCCATCGACTGGAATCTCCTCAGAGTGCAACTCACTCGACCAACAACTCCACTCGGATAACCCAATTCCATTCGACCAGTGTATCACCACTTAATCATACGAGAAACCACTCGGAAGACAGAAGACCTAAAGTCACTCAAGATGGAAACGGTCAGACGTTCACTCCGTAGTGTTAATGATCATTTATATGTCTTTATTATTGGTGTTACCAGTAACGCCTCATCTTTATGTACATTGAACCTTGTATAACTAAGGGCTGGAAGGGTCTGGCACACTCTATATAAGCCACCCCCCTCCGCAGGTACAAGGGTTCGCACCCCCTGTAACTTAAAGCATAATCCAATCGATCACTTCAGGTCACTGAGACATAGGGCTATTACTTCCTCCGTGAAGGGCCTGAACTCGTAAATCTTGCGTGCACAATCTCATCGTAGCTAGGATCTTGCCTCCTCCTATGTACCCCTTTCTACTGTCAGACTTAGAACCATGACACTAAGCGATGTGGCTGCTCGGATGAGATTCAATATGCATCAGTCATAACCTAGAGCATAATAAACTAGCTTCAATTCATCAATCATATGTAGGCACGCCTTCCATATATGGATAGACATACATGCTTGCGATAGGAACTTGCATAACACCTTTTATCCTACCCTCCCATTGCAGCGGGGTCAGAATGAATACTAAGGGTAATTAAGGCACTCCTTTTAATAAAGAACCAGAACAAAGCATTACCACATAGTGAATACATGCAACCCTCAAGTTAAAGTCATCCCCATTGGTATTTCAATTATTGTCACCTTATGGTCTAGGGTTCAGAACGATAACTGATGCATACATCTTGGAGATATGATCAAGAACACAATTATGTTCAAAAAAACATACTGAAAGGACATGCGGTGCTCCCATGTGTGGTTTTGGTAATTGATGACATTCTCTATGGACTAATGGTTGCATTGAGTTATATTTGAAGGATTTTTCCATAGGCATTTCTTGAAGTCCATGTGTTGGTTTCAAGGAGTTTATGGGTTGACCAAGGTGCTATTAAGGAATTATCCAAAGATTGGTCATGTGAGTGTTGAGCTTATAGCAAGCATGTCTTGAAGAAGAAGATTGTGTGATCATTCATGTTTACCTTCAAGACATCATCCAAATGAAGAGAGTTGGAAAGATTAAAGGTTGATCAAGACTAACTCAAGAGTGAATCAAGTTGATCAACTCACAATGAGTAGAAGATGTACCGAGAGGGATCAAGTGATCCCATGGTATGGTAAGTATTGTCCATTGCACTTTGTGTACTAACCCATGGTCTATGTGAGAGTCTATGTGGGGTTAGGTACGTGTCCATGGGCTTGCGTCAAGAGGATGATATCATACAACCCATGGGAAGGATGACATCAAGTGGTGATCGTCATCAAGATTGCGTGTGCAAGTTCAAGTGGAGAATCACAAAGAGATCGAGTGCTTGAATCTTGCCATCCATTGTGGTGTCAATGGACTTGTGAAGATGTGCCTAAGATTGGCTCACCCATAGTGGAGTATGGGGGAGCAATCATCTAGTCTCCATCGACCCAACGCAATCAAGAAAGGTGGTCCATCTTGAGGAGGACAAGATCGTCATCATCTAGCTCAAGTGGATCATGTGCAAGGCAAAGGTTTGCCCTTGATAGGTTTTCTATTTTACCGGTCTCATGGTGGTAGTTGGGAGACCGGGTTATAGGATCGATAGCCATACTATCAAGGGGGGCTCTCAAGTGAGTAGCTTGATCATATCGTTCGTCGAGAGCTCAAACCATTGCATCCTTGCATCATGTTTCTTGGTTCTTGTTTGGTTCTCTTTGTGAGTCTTAGAGCTTTTGGTCATCTTGGTGACAAGCTTGAGTTCATCGAAAACGGAGTTTGCATGTGTCTTCTATGATGTTTTCGGTGTTGGAGGTTTTACCGGTCTTATCCAAGGAAGAGTTCTCACCATTTTCTTTTGGGCCTTTTCTCATTTGCTTCTTATTGGTATTTCTATCAAGATTGTGAAGATTGTGTTAGCCCTTGTCGCTAGCTTTCCAACAAACTTGGTTTCGTCGAATTCAGAGTCCGTGTGGAGAAGTTATGGCTTTGTAAAGGCTGCAGCGGTACTACCGTGGCTAGAGCGGATGTAATTTTTTACTACCGCTCCAGAGCAGTACTACCGCGGCTCCTAAGCGGTAGTACCGCTCCAGACCAAAATCTCGTGTTTTGCTCAGCGAAAGTAGGCACGGAAGTATTTTTTGTACTGCTCGCAAGCAGTAGTACCGCTACCATTTGCGGTAGTACCGTGAGGTCGAGCGGTAGTACCGTGAGGACGAGCGGTAGTACCGCTCCGGCGGTTCTACTGGCCTTTTGCCTCCTTGTTGTTGTTTTTCAAAGGGGTACTTCCGCCCTAGCGGTAGTACCGCTCCTTGGAGCGGTAGTACCGCTCTGTGCGGGCTGTGAGCATAACTGTTGGATTTTTCCCCACCTATAAAAGGGGGTCTTCTTCCCCAATGAACCCAATCCTTTGAGCTCGTGTTCTTCCCCCATTGTTGACCTTCTTTGAGCTTGCTAACTCTCAATCCCTCCATGGATTCTTGCTAGTTTTGAGGGAAAAGAGAGAGGAGATCTAGATCCACATTTCCACCAATCCCTTTCTCCTCTATGTGAGGGGAACCCCTTGGATCTAGATCTTGGAGTTCTTGGTGTTCTCCTTCTTGTTCTTCCTCTCATTTTCCTCCCTAGCATTAGTTGCTTCGGTGGGATTTGAGAGAGAAGGACTTGGGCACTCCGTGTGCCCTTGCCATTGCATTTGGTGCATCGGTTTGAGTTCTCCACGGTGATACGTGGAAGTTACAAGTTGAGAAGCTTATTACTCTTGGGTGCTTGGTACCCTTGAGCTTGTTCCTCTTGGGTGCTTGGGCGCCCTAGATGGTTGGTGGTGTTCGGAGCTCAATCATTGTGGTGTAAAGCTCCGGGCAAGCGTCGGGGTCTCCAATTAGGTTGTGGAGATCGCCCCGAGCAATTTGACGGGTACCGGTGACCGCCCCCAAGGGTTGCCAAAGTGTACGGGTTCGGTGACCGCCCCCAAGGGTTGCCATTTGTACGGGTTCGGTGACCGCCCTCAAGGGTCCCTTAGTGGAATCACGGCATCTTGCATTGTGCGAGGGCGTGAGGAGATTACGGTGGCCCTAGTGGCTTCTTGGGGAGCATTGTGCCTCCACACCGCTCCAAACGGAGATTAGCATCCGCAAGGGTGTGAACTTCGGGATACATCGTCGTCTCCGCGTGCCTCGGTTATCTCTTACCCGAGCTCTTTACTTATGCACTTTACTTTGTGATAGCCATATTGTTTCTTGTCATATATCTTGCTATCACCTAGTGGTTTATCCTGCTTAGCATTAGTTGTTGGTGCACATAGGTGAGCCTAGTTGTTGTAGGTTTTGTGCTTGACAAATTAACCGCTAGGTTTATTCCGCATTTGTTCAAGCCTAAACCGTAATTATTTTAAAGCGCCTATTCACCCCCCCCTCTAGGCGACATCCACGATCTTTCAATTGGTATCAGAGCCTCGTCTCTCTTTATTAGGCTTAACCGCCTAGAGAGTAAAGATGTCGACTAGGGGATTAGGATTCTCTGACACTCTTAGTTTCGATGGCACAAATTTTGATGTTTGGGTAATTCGCATGCTTAATCTCTTCAGGGTCATGGACCCAAATTTAGAGCGAATTGTAGATATGGGTTTTTCTCCTCCAAAGGATCCCCAAAGATTATCTTTAGAGGATGAGAAAAACTCTTATCTCAATGCTCAAGCTTCTAATGTGCTTTTCGATGCTTTGAGCAATGTAGTTATATTTCAACTCATGCCTTTCCGGATGCTCATGAGTTGTGGACAAAGCTTCAAGATAAATATGGCGTGTCCAAGTTTTGTGGGGATGATTGTTCTCCCTCCACCTCCGGCCGTATAGTCTTCTCAACTTCTTCTACTTCACCTACATGTGGTTTGCCACAAGGTAATGATATGGTGAGTAGTGTTGGTCATTGCAATGATGATAGTATGCTTATTGTGGATGATCCTTCATCACTATCTTATTGCAATGCTCCTTCTTTGGGCTTTAACACTTCGAGCACTCCAAATGTTTCACATGCTTGTGTTGATAGTCCCTGCATATCATGTAGAAATTGCTTGACTAAATCTCATGATGATATGTTGCTATATCTTGTTGCCATGATAAAAATGCTTGTATTTCCTCGAGTTGTGGTGCTAACAATGTAGAGGAAACCCAACACTCCATGGAACAAGATGTGGTTTTAAATGGTGCTTCAAGGGATCCTACATCATCATCTATTGCTTTTTGCCTTATGGCTAAGGCTTCAAAGGTATCTCCTACTTTGAAACCCAATATGTCTCTTGATGATGATGATGATGCTAATAATGATGAGGATAATGATGAAGAGAATGATAATGTTGCCTCCTTAAAAATTAAGGGGGAAATGGTTTTTAAAGCTCTTCATAAAAATAAAATTGCTCGTTCCAACTTCATGGAAATCATGTCCATTGCCATTGAGGGCAAGAATATATTGATGAGTTGGAATCTCGTCTTGAGGAGCATGAGGTCACCATTGATAAAATGGAAGGTCATGAGCGTGATTACGCTAATGAGATTGCGGACCTCTCTCAAGCTCTTGAACTTGAACAAACCACCAAGGAATCTCTTGAGGAGACTTTTGCTCTAGAATTATCTAGAGTGAGGGAATCTCGTGATAAAGCTCTTGAGGTGGTCAATGATTTTGAAACTAAAAATGAGGAGCTTGAAGTTGCGCATGCCAAACTCCTTGAGGACTTTGAGCACCTCGAAAATGGCTCAAGGGTCATTAAGGGTGAGCTCATCAAACTCACCGAGTCTCATGCTCAACTTAAAGCTTCATATTCAAAAGAGCTTGCCAAGTTGTCTTCTCCTCTTGTTGCTAATGATGGTGCTTGTGCTACTAACTCTATCTCTTGTGAAGCATCCATATTGAAGGAGAATGTTGAGCTAAGGGCTCAACTTGAGTTGCTATCTAGCAATTATGGGATGTTGGAAGAAAATCATGTAAAGCTCACAAGCTCTCATGATGATCTTCTAGTATCCCATAATGTGCTAAAGATAGCTCATGAGGCCATGCTTGCTAAGGTAACATCTAGTGAGCCTCATGTGGATACTAGCACTACTTTTGGTCAAAATGCTATATTGCTTTGTGCTAGTCCTCGTGATTCATCCATGCATAACATTGGTACATCTTGTGATGAATTGCTTTCCTTGCCTTGTTGCTCTAACGATGAAGCTTGTACTTCCTCTAGTACTTGTGTTGAGACTAACCATGCAGAGAAAATCAAAGAGCTCAAGGCCCAAGTCACTTCTTTGAAGAAATACTTGGAAAAGAGTCATGAAGGGAAATTCACACTCAACAATATCTTGAGTGTGCAAAAATCCCCCAGTGACAAAGGTGGACTTGGATTCAACTCCAACAAGAAGAAGAAGTCCAAAGTGAACAAAAATAAGTGCCAAGAACAAGTCAAGAATTCGACCAAGATTGTTTGTTCCAAGTGCAAGATTGAAGGGCATCATGTTAGATCTTGCCCATTGAAGAAGAAACCCATTAGTGACAAGCAAAAGGGAAGCGGCCACAAGTTCATTCTCATGCTCAACCTCAAGTTGAAGAAAAGCCTCTTCCCAAGAAGACTCAAGCTTATGCTTCTCAAGTTGCGAAATCAAGTGAGAAGAAAGTAAAGAGTAGACGTTGCTACCTATGTCGTGAAAAAGGTCACGTCGCTTCTTCATGCACAAATGGTACCTTATCTAACCCTATTCTAATTGATGATATATATTCTCTTGGGAAGGATAAGGTTGGCAATGTGTTTGCCAAATTTGTTGGTGCTCAAAGTGGTGTCAAGAAAAGAACCATTTGGGTAGCCAAGCCTATTGTGACTAACCTCTTAGGACCCAACTTGGTTGGGGACCAACTAGCTCATACTTGATCAATAGGTGTTGTTGGAGGTCTTTGGAGACTTGGCTACATTATGAAGAATTAAGGAGACTTCATCATTCTTATTGTCTCAAGCCAAGTCATTCGGGTTATCAAGTTTCTATCTTATATCCAGTGTTCCTCCTTGCGGTAACTCGTGCTTAAATTATTTACTTGAAAGTTATTTGCCTGTTAGCATCTTATGGTTTTGTACCTTGCATGTGCTTGTATATGTTGTGCTTCCAATTTGCTTATCTTGAGAAATCAAGTATGTGTATGTTGGTTTGCACATCATGTACGTGTGTGTTGTGTGTTGAGCCTTTTTGTATCTTGTTTATTTCCTAGTTGGCTCTCGTGTGAGATTAATGGAATATCCCATTATGGGGGAGTGATGTGCTTTGTGCACCTCACAATCCTATAAATGTGTGTACATGAGTAATACCATCTAGTATTGATATTTCAAGATTATCTAGTCACTATGTGGTATGTCTTCTCATGAGAAATTCAAATTCTAAATAGTCCATCAATTATCTCTTGTTGGATCCTTTTATTTTCCTCGTGTTTATCCTTAATTGGTATCACATTATGGGGGAGTAATATGATATGTGTATATTACTAGCCTAGAAAATGTGTACATTTGAGATATTGTCACCTAGTGTTGATATTGTAAATTGTCTTGTTCCTAGGTGGCATGTTAGCTCTACACGTTTCTATTTGCTTGTGTTTGGTGTGAAGGTGATGTTGGATATCCTTGCAATCTACCACCGGGAATTATTTCCAAAAACTTATTGTCTTTTGACAATTGGTACTCACTTGTGTGGTAGAAATTATTGATCATCTTTACATTAGCCTTTGCTTTTATTTGCCTTATCTCTTGCCTAGGATTGTGTCAACTCCCATTGTATTCCATACCACTTGTGGGTCTTGTTATTTCCTTGAGCTTGTCTATTGTTTGTATAGATATAGTGAAAGTGGTGATCCCATCTTGTGCTTTTTGTATTCAAATGCAAATTCTCCATAATGCACAATGCTTGGGGGAGCTGTCCTATTTTTCTTAGAACACTCACCTTGTGATCCTTTTCAAGTGTGTGTTGGTGGAATGCAAATCGTTTCTTTTGGTACTTTGTGCCATCATGAAACTTTGTAGAGCACTTGGTTTATTTGGAACCATTCTCTCTTTTGGGAGTTTGACATTTTTCTTTTTGTGTATCAATGGATATCTCATTCCTTGATGTATCGTTTAATGATATCCTCCAAGTGATGATTTATTCATTTGGTATCCTTTCTTCACTTGGCATTTCTTTTTCTTTTGGTATCGGTTCTTGAAAGTCTTGAGCATGCATATTAACTTCATGTAGTTTCTTTGGCATGCTTTCCTCTTTGACCCAATATATAGGGGAAACTCCACCAAGTCTCAAATTGGATGAGATGTGCATGTAATTCATTTTCATATTTATGTGGAGTTTGTCCTATGTATTGTTGGTTCTCTAACTCTTTAGTCCCAATGAGTTTGGGTACCATTTTGTTTGTGTTGTTGTTCTAGGAACAATTGGAGATGCATTGGACGCTCGGCTCGCTCACAAGGAAGGTGGTGTCACCATGTACTTATTGGATTCAAGCTAGGATGATCAATGAACTACTATCTACCCTTAATTGGTATCTACTACATCCTTCCAATGATATCTCAGTAACAAGCATCTCTTCATGCATTCTTCCTTGATTTCAACCTTGTGTAGGTTGCATCTTAGCATGATATTCATTCCATGTTGTGATACTTGTTTCCTTTCTCAAAGCATCTCAACGATGATCTTATATTACTAGTTGTGATGTCTTTGATGGTTGTGTAGTAGGAATTCATTTATATACAATAAGACCATATCTAGCCATGTGTTATGCTTTCAAGCAAATATCTTATTGGTATATTTATGATTTCCTTGTGGATATCTTGTTCTTTCCTTTTGTAACTATTTCGTGTGTATATCTTTCTTTGTAGATATATATCATCATGATTTCGTCTACCTAGAATCTTATAGACTTGAGAGAAGTTGCATATCTAGTTGATATCCTTTCTTTCACGTCCACCTTATCTTTCTTATGTTATTTCTTTGGTGGATCCATGAAAGCTTTTGCCTTGAGTGCGTGTCTTATCTCGTTGCATCTTGATGCACTCTTGTGTGGTGAAGATTATTTTCATCATGCTTATCTTTATGAGTCTTTTGCCATCTTAACTGGTATCCCTCGTCTTGATGAGGCTTTCATCTTCTATCTTCACCACGGGTTGTCACAAGCATAGGTTCTTTATATGCTTATTAGTAAGCTTGTGAACCCATTTACTTGTGTGTGGGAATGATAGGCCTTGCACTGTGTTGCCTCATTCTTTCAAGACTTTATTGATGCTTAATGCTCATCCGTACATTAGTCTTCTCAAGTGCATTGCCTTGACTCACACACATCATTTTGGTTGAGCCCATTCTTAAGTTGCCTCTTTCACTTATTGCTCAACCATGTGTTTGTTACATGTACTGGGCTTAGTTTCCTATATGCTCACTTGCACTTGTTGTAAGTTTCTATTGATTTTGGGGGAGCTATGCTCCTATTTTGTGCACTTTGTATCCAAATACAAAAATTCTTATGTGTGCACAAATCATGGGGAGATTCTCTAGTTTCTTTAGAACACTCCTTTGCTCATTTCATAATATCCTTTATTCATGTAGCTCGTAGGATCTTTGGTCTAGTTGGTTCAATGGATATCCGTTGATTGCTTGCTTCAATTGGCACCTTTTGATTGCTTGATTGCTTGTGTCTCTCTTTGTTATGTCCTTGTGGCATATTATTCCTTTAGCAATCTTGGTGCCTCAATATAGTTGGTCTTCCTCCAAGTATTACCGTTGGATATGTGTATTGCATTCCGCTCTCTTGTTGAGAAATACACAATTTATGTAGGACCACAATCTATATTGTCCCTCTAAGCTTTTCGCCCATTTTGGCAATCGATGCCAATGGGGGAGAAATTTCAGAGAGTTTTGTGGAGAAGCTTTGGTTTATGTTTCCTTAGCATTCACATCTCCTACGCATGCATTATTGGTTGTTGCATTGCATGGTGATGCATAATTCCTTATATAAACTCTCTTGAAAGTGATTGTCATCAATTACCAAAATGGGGGAGATTGAAAGGACATGCGGTGCTCCCATGTGTGGTTTTGGTAATTGATGACATTCTCTATGGACTAATGGTTGCATTGAGTTATATTTGAAGGATTTTTCCATAGGCATTTCTTGAAGTCCATGTGTTGGTTTCAAGGATTTTATGGGTTGACCAAGGTGCTATTAAGGAATTATCCAAAGATTGGCCATGTGAGTGTTGAGCTTATTGCAAGCATGTCTTGAAGAAGAAGATTGTGTGATCATTCATGTTTACCTTCAAGACATCATCCAAATGAAGAGAGTTGGAAAGATTAAAGGTTGATCAAGACTAAGTCAAGAGTGAATCAAGTTGATCAACTCACAAAGAGTAGAAGATGTACCGAGAGGGATCAAGTGATCCCATGGTATGGTAAGTATTGTCCATTGCACTTTGTGTACTAACCCATGGTCTATGTGAGAGTCTATGTGGGGTTAGGTACGTGTCCATGGGCTTGCGTCAAGAGGATGATATCATACAACCCATGGGAAGGATGACATCAAGTGGTGATCGTCATCAAGATTGTCGTGTGCAAGTTCAAGTGGAGAATCACAAAGAGATCAAGTGCTTGAATCTTGCCATCCATTGTGATGTCAATGGACTTGTGAAGATGTGCCTAAGAGTGGCTCACCCATAGTGGAGTATGAGGGAGCAATCATCTAGTCTCCATCGACCCAACACAATCAAGAAAGGTGGTCCATCTTGAGGAGGACAAAATCGTCATCATCTAGCTCAAGTGGATCATGTGCAAGGAAAAGGTTTGCCCTTGATAGGTTTTCTATTTTAACGGTCTCATGGTGGTAGTTGGGAGACCGGGTTATAGGATCGATAGCCATACTATCAAGAGGGGCTCTCAAGTGAGTAGCTTGATCGTATCGTTCGTCGAGAGCTCAAACCATTGCATCCTTGCATCATGTTTCTTGGTTCTTGTTTGGTTCTCTTTGTGAGTCTTAGAGCTTATGGTCATCTTGATGACAAGCTTGAGTTCATCGAAAACGGAGTTTGCATGTGTCTTCTATGATGTTTTCGGTGTTGGAGGTTTTACCGGTCTTATCCAAGGAAGGGTTCTCACCATTTTCTTTTGGGCCTTTTCTCATTTGCTTCTTATTGGTATTTCTATCAAGATTGTGTTAGCCATTGTCGCTAGCTTTCCAACAAACTTGGTTTCGTCGAATTCGGAGTCCGTTTGGAGAAGTTATGGTTGTTTTTGTAAAGGCTGCAGCGGTACTACCGTGGCTAGAGCAGATGTAATTTTTTACTACCGCTCCAGAGCAGTACTACCGCGGCTCCTGAGCGGTAGTACCGCTCCAGAGCAGTACTACCGCGGCTCCTAAGCGGTAGTACCGCTCCGGACCAAAATCTCGTGTTTTGCTCAGCGAAAGTAGGCACGGAAGTATTTTTTTTTGTACCGCTCGCAAGCAGTAGTACCGCTACCATTTGCGGTAGTACCGTGAGGTCGAGCGGTAGTACCGTGAGGTCGAGCGGTAGTACCGTGAGGACGAGTGGTAGTACCGCTCCGGCGGTTCTACTGGCCTTTTGCCTCCTCGCTGTTGTTTTTCAAAGGGGTACTTCCGCCCTAGCGGTAGTACCGCTCCTTGGAGCGGTAGTACCATTCTGTGCGGGCTGTGAGCATAACGGTTGGATTTTTCCCCACCTATAAAAGGGGGTCTTCTTCCCCAATGAACCCAATCCTTTGAGCTCGTGCTCTTCCCCCATTGTTGACCTTCTTTGAGCTTGCTAACTCTCAATCCCTCCAATGATTCTTGCTAGTTTTTGAGGGAAAAGAGAGAGAGGAGATCTAGATCCACATTTCCACCAATCCCTTTCTCCTCTATGTGAGGGGAACCCCTTGGATCTAGATCTTGGAGTTCTTGGTGTTCTCCTTCTTGTTCTTCCTCTCATTTTCCTCCCTAGCATTAGTTGCTTCGGTGGGATTTGAGAGAGAAGGACTTGGGCACTCCGTGTGCCCTTGCCATTGCATTTGGTGCATCGGTTTGAGTTCTCCACGGTGATACGTGGAAGTTACAAGTTGAGAAGCTTATTACTCTTGGGTGCTTGGTACCCTTGAGCTTGTTCCTCTTGGGTGCTTGGGCGCCCTAGACGGTTGGTGGTGTTCGAAGCTCAATCATTGTGGTGTAAAGCTCCGGGCAAGCATCGGGGTCTCAAATTAGGTTGTGGAGATCGCCCCGAGCAATTTGACGGGTACCGGTAACCGCCCCCAAGGGTTGCCAAAGTGTACGGGTTAGGTGACCGCCCCCAAGGGTTGCCATTTGTACGGGTTCGGTGACCGCCCTCAAGGGTCCCTTAGTGGAATCACGGCATCTTGCATTGTGTGAGGGCGTGAGAAGATTACGGTGGCCCTAGTGGCTTCTTGGGGAGCATTGTGCCTCCACACCGCTCCAAACGGAGATTAGCATCCGCAAGAGTGTGAACTTCGGGATACATCTTCGTCTCCGCGTGCCTCGGTTATCTCTTACCCGAGCTCTTTACTTATGCACTTTACTTTGTGTTAGCCATATTGTTTCTTGTCATATATCTTGCTATCACCTAGTAGTTTATCTTGCTTAGCATAAGTTGTTGGTGCACATAGGTGAGCCCAGTTGTTGTAGGTTTTGTGTTTGACAAATTAACCGCTAGGTTTATTCCGCATTTGTTCAAGCCTAAACCTTAATTATTTTAAAGCGCCTATTCACCCCCCCCCCTCTAGGCGACATCCACGATCTTTCACATACAAAGGCCAGATCTGAAATCATGACACTTGGTCACTAGTGACAAGCATTAAGCAAAGCAAAGTCATATCAATATCAATCTCAGAATATAGTAGACACTAGGGATGAACCCCTAACAAATTTGACAACGATTAAATAAGAAATCTCATCCAGATCCCATCTACCTCCATATGCCTACATAAGATTACTCATACATGGATGTGAGCATCATGAAATTGTTGATGGCGAAGGTTAGGTGATACCTCTCTCCGGTGCCAGAAACGGACTCCCGATGAAGAATAGGAGGCGATAACGGCTCTCTGTCATAAAACGCGATAAATATTTTCTATGATTTCTTTTCGAATATATGGGAATTTATATGCTGGAATCGGGCAAGGTGGTGGTCAGGGGCCCCACACGGCCACGTGGCACAACCTAGGGAGTGGCCGTGCCACCAGCCTGTGTGGCTCCCTAGTGGCCTCCCTCAGGTACTTCTTCGCTCCATAATTCATTCCAAAATAATTCTCCAAAAATCCCCGTCCATTTCTGAGCACTTTTATTTCTGCACAAAAAACAACACGACGGAACTTTGCTAAAAATAGTGTTAGTCCAAATTAGTTTCATCCAAATCATGCAAAAAGAGGTTGAAACAAGAGCAAATGTGTTGAAAAATAGATATATTGAAGACTATCAACAACATGAAACTATGCTTTATGATTCATTGCGGCACACGACCACTTTGCTAGTACTTAATAATAACTGTTAGTGCGAAGACAAAGGATGAATGAATACATTGCTCTCCACAAACGTCCAAGTTGTTATAAGGTGTACTCGATTGGAATTTGTAGTCACTTCAAACCTCAAAGGCATGTTCACCTATAACGTGTTGAATCAAATCGATGACATCTGAAAGATAGAGTGATCCATATGGGCAGGGACAATGTTCGTACCTAGACGTCGAAGAGATGAAACAATGGAAATCCATATGGGCGGTCCAAGATTCCTCATAAAATGAAGATTGTCTTGTGGCGTTTTGCTCAAGACTATTTACCAACTAGAGCTCAATATTTACGTCGTCAGGTACCTACATCCGAGCAATGTTGCTTTTATGCCCGACTTGAATCACTTGAGCATGCTCTCCTATTTTGCCCATACGCTAGAGATGTTTGGGATGCAATCAAGGATACTTATGGTATTAGGCTCAGGCGTTATGATTTACTATCACCTAAATTATGGTTGTTTGATTTCCTAGCTCGTTCTTCAGATCATGATCGCACAGTTTTGGCGATGACCTTGTGGCACATTTGGGTGACCTGAAACTATTGCCAGGAACAACCCCGAAGCTGCACATCCTCGGCGTACAACTGAGAAGATCAATGCGTATGTGTATATGATTCTGCAGCATCTGTATCACCCAGCCGCTGCTCACAGGCATGTTGCCAATGTGTCTTCTATAGCTTGGTCGCCGCCAGCAGGTACTGTTATTTTTAACTCCAAAGCTGCATTTTTTTCTTATTTGGTAATGTCGAGTATTGGTTTGGTTGGCACAGATTATGAGGGACGCTTCGTCGTAGCATGCAATGAGCCAATTAATGTTGTTTTGGATCCTGAAATGGCCGAGGCTTTTGCCCTTCGGCGCCTGTCCCCTTTCAAATTGTCGCCCTGTGGTAGCCCTTTCCCGCTCATATTTTCGGAGAAAAGGCCCAAGGCATCTATATAAGGGATAGAACGGCCACCGTAGCAAAGGAGGGACTCCTGCCCAAACCCTAGTGCCATTGCTAACCCCCAAAGAGCTTCGACTCATCTTGTAGCTCCAAGAGCACTGTCCACAAGCGATACAACCAAGAAGGAGTAGGGTTTTACACCGCAGTGGCCCAAACCTAGGTAGATCACTGTGTCCTCGCCTCGCCTAGCTCGTAGCCAACCCCGAGAGCTCGAACCAGGGGTTTGGAGGATTTCCCGTGGCTCAGAATCAATCCCCCGACAAGGGGCACCTCTCACTGGGGAAGAAATAGCACTCCTTTTCTCTAATCACAGAGATAATTATGGAATTAAAGCACACAATAAAAAGCAAATAACTGTGATCTGTCCGTTTCCAAATAGACTCAACACTAATTTCTGCCCGGTAGCTAAAATAACGAAAAGAAACGCCCCCTGACCCTCTTCCAACCCCTGAATCGCGCCCCTCAGATGAACTTTCCTTAATTTTTGAAATTCTGAGATCCTCCTATAACCAGTAGAGATCACCACCGATTCCCCTTTTCTTCCCATTTCCTTTTCCCTCTCATTTCTGTCCCTATTCACTACAGGCGACCGATCCAGCTCCCCTGGACAGGTGGGATCAGGCACTCCCCTCCAAAAATCAGATGCGAGCTCACCTGAAGATCAACTCAAGATTTCCTCCGCCCTCTCCTTCAATCTTTCCAGACATCATCTTCCGATCCACGCAATCCGAAGGATTTGCCTCGATCTCGGCCTGATTTCTCCCCACTCCTCTGCATTGAAGATGCCCCCGATCACCCATATTTGCCTCGATCTCGGCATGATTTCTCTCCACTCCTCTGCATTGAAGATGCCCCCGGTCACCCATATTTGCCTCGATCTCGGCATGATTTCTCTCCACTCCTCTGCATTGAAGATGCCCCCGGTCACCCCCATACCTGCTCCTCCCTTCACCGGAGATAGCACCGGCGGCACCGCCGCCATTCACTCCCACTTGGACTTCGTCGTCGCCAGATCGCCTGGGCAATCGCAAGAGCTCCGAGGGCATTTTAGCAAAAGTTGCTTCTAGTCTTCCGATTGCTTCTCCCTTGTCCAGAGACTTAACTCTACATCATTCGACTGGTGTTCAATCGGCTCGGTGGTGGCTGACATTAAGCTGCTCACTGGTGGCTTCGCCTCCATGAAGTTTAAGCACGTTCATCAACATTGTAATGTAGTGGCTCATTTATTAGCTAAATCATGTATGTACTATGTTAGTCCTAGTATTTTCCATTCTGTTTCGGATTGTATCGGGTAACTCTGTTTAATTGTTGTTTGATTAATAAAGCCGTTCTCCCTAAAAAAAAGAGTGATCGAGCACAAGATGTCATGAAGGTGGAGGCTTAATGGTGGGTTACTAGGCACGTGCTCGCACAAGATAGAACGATCATACCACTATGCAAATATCAATACCATTGAAAATGGTTGTTGTCAAGAGAAGTCAGATATAAAATGTGTTCGATGTCCATATCATAGATTTAATGATTATAAAATTTAAGATTTTCTTATTGATCATGTTTGGTTTGAAACAGAAAGGTTTTAAGTTGTAATTTTTTTTAAAAATATGTACGCCTCATAATTTCCCATTTCTCACTCATTATGTAATTAACCGCATAGGAAATGATAATATAAAAAAACATATAGAGGCCACGACGCTTGTTTAATATCATCAATGATAAAGTGAAAGTAACGTCACGGCTAAACTTATGCCACTTGATCGAATGGCCGCTGCAAACCGTGTAGTACTAGTCAATAAATTCATGGGTAAAATAGCAAAATAATAATGGGCGATGCTAGGCGCCGGCGCACCGGCGCAATTTCGGCCGGTCCACCTAGAGCCGTTCGATCTGGACGGGCATAACCGTCAGATCTGTCCTCTCTCCCCTTTCGTCATCCTCCCTCACGAAAAAAAAGAGGAGAAAAAAGCTAGCGCCATCGCCGCTGCTCGCTGGATCCCGCACACAGACCCAGACCCATGCTGCCCTCGTTTTGGACCACCGCTGCCCTTGCTCGCCGCCGGTGCTCGCTGCCGTCGGCCGCAGCACAATCTTCGTCGCCTCTTGCGTTCCTCGTCGGATCCACAGATGCAGCTGCGTATACGACGGGGTTGCAGCTTCGGTGGCGACGGTCGCCGGCTGCAACACTCGTCGGCAAGCTCTGGTGCGTCGCCCCGTCCTCGCTATCGACGCTCGCTGCATGAGTTTCCAAGAACAAAATGGCCACGAGTCACACCATAAAACGAATGTAGCAAATAAACATGTCGGTCGTACCAAAAAGCATCCACGGTTGTAGCAAAAACATTGTTGTCGTCGCCGCGGGTCGTAACTCGCCATGAATGGACGTAGCAAAAGCATTCGCCATTTGTAGCAAAAATCAACGACGCTTCCAGCAAAATCATCATCGTCGCCGTGACGGGTGCAGCTCCGCCGTGAATTGAACATAGCAAAAAAAATTGCCAGTTGTAGCAAAAATCGACAACGGTTGTAGCAAAAATTCTAGTTCTGGCACAGAACCCACATGTTTGTAGCAAAAAAAATGTGTGATGGCTCCAGCAAAACACAAAGCCGATGGTAGCAAAAAAATTGGCCGTTTCCACCAAAAATCCAAAGATGATGGTAGCAGAAAAAGATCCGTGGTTCCAGCAAAAAAATGAGATGGTGGTAGCAAAAATTGATGCTGATTCCAGCAGAAAAACAAAACCGATGTAGCAAAAAGAAATTGGGGGTTGTTCCCCGCACATGACAACGCCGCCCGGTGGCCGCCGGTGACGCTGTGGCTGGTGGCAGCAATTCTGTGGCCGGTTGTAGCATGTGCGGATGCGGGCTCCAGCAAAAATTCTTGCACGCGCAGCCATCACCGGGGAAAGGTGGAGCTACGGCCATGGTGGGTTGCAGGCTCGCAGCACCATAGGACACAAAAAGGAAGGGAAGAAGAGGGGGGAGCGCAGGACCACAAGGGCAGAAAAGGGGGCCGGGGTGGGCATCGGCCACGGCCACCACATAGCAGAAGGAGAGGAGGCGAGCCTCATCGATATCTCGATGGTGGCAGCCATGGCGGAGAAAGGGGGTGTGGGGAAAAGAATCAGAGAAGGAAGATGAGGGATGAGTGCGTGGATGGATAAGGGAAAGGTGGGCGGTGCGCGGGTCCCATAGAACACAACGTAGTACAACGTGTGAGAAGCAGGACGCGTTCGATCGGTGTGTTGCATAGTACGTGCCGCGTGCGACCGGCCCAATCTTCGGCCGGCGCACCGGCCACAAACGTTTACCAATAATAATACAGCCTGAATCCCGGTGCACGTATAGTAGAGAACGCGAGAAAAGATTCCTGCTCCCCGGAGGGCAGTTCGGACATTCACCCCCCTGCCGCTGCCGCCTCCCGCCTTCCTATAATTGGCAGGGAGGGCCCTGGATTCTTTCACTTCACGCACTAAAATCCACACGCCGCGAACGCACAAGACGCAACCCAACCCCAACCCAACCCTGCCCAGAATAAACACGCGACGCAACACAGCGAGATTTCCCCAATTCCTGCTCCTTGCTTCTCCCTCACGCACGCACGGGATAATCTTCCCCCTCCCCCCCAAATCCGCTTTATTAGCCCGCGCCCCGATCGAAAATCCACCCGCCCTCGATTCCCCCCGCCCCAAGCACTCCGCTTCCTCGAGCTCCCGATTCCTTCCTTCGCCGCCCAGGAGCCCCCCGAATGCGCCGGCTCCATCCCGCCGGGACCAGATTCTGACCCCAAATTCGCTTTCGTCTCCGGCCGGGATCCTCGCTCGCCCCCGGCCGCCGTCCAATTCGGTGTGGATAGTTAAGAGGCTGTGAGCTCCGGCGTTTCGATTCGAGCTCGTCGGAGAAGGGAAGAGCGTCTCGGACTCTGGCGACCATGTCCCTGTCGGCGATTTCCCTCTACACCGCCCCGCCGGGCGCCGCCTACTCCTCCTCCTCCGAGTTCGACCCGGGCTCGCGCGGCTCCACGCCGTGCAGCACCGCGGCGCCGCCCCCGCCGGCCGCCTCCCACCGCGCGTCCGCCGGCGCCGGCGCCGGCGGCCTCTCCTGCCTCTTCTCCTCCCCGGCCGCGGCCGCCGCGCCGCCCCGCGCCCCGGCGCACGACGAGCTCGGCGCGCTCTGGCACGACGGATCCGACGACCTCAGCTTCGGCGGCGGCGGCGGCGGCTACTCCCACTCGCCCTCGCCGCTCAAGTGGCGCGACCTCCACCACCACCACCACAGCCCCGTCTCGGTCTTCCAGGGCCCGTCCTCCTCACCGGCCTCCCGGAGCCCGTCGTCGGCGTCCTGGCTCACCGGCCGCGAGCGCGACCGCCTCTTCTCCGGCTTCGTGCGCAACGCGCTCGGCTCCTGCATCGACTACGTCCCGGCCACCAGCCCGCGGCCCGAGGTCGGCGGCGGCGAGCTCGCCTTCGAGCTCGACGAGAACCTCGCGGGGGCGAGCCCCGCCTGCGAGCCCTACGCCCAGGAGCTCCTCGCCGGCGCTCAGGCCCGCCACCGCATCTTCCACGAGGAGCTCGTAGTCAAAGCCTTCTTCGAGGCCGAGAAGGCCCACCATGGCCAGGTGAAGCCCCGTGGCCCGATTATCACTGTCCCCTGTTCAAAAATTTCTGAATTAATCGCTAAATCTCCTTTGGTTTGTTCTTTGGTTCTGTGATTAGACGAGGGCGAGCGGCGATCCATTCCTGCAACATTGCGTGGAGACGGCCGTGCTGCTGGCCAAGATCGGAGCGAGCGCCACGGTCGTCTCCGCCGGGCTTCTGCACGACACCATCGACGATTCATTCGTGGATTATGATCACATCTTCCACATGTTCGGTGCCGGCGTGGCTGATCTCGTGGAAGGGGTACATGTTCCTCTTCTCGTGGATTTTGTCCATTGTTTAGAGGGATTCGGATAATGGGTTTGGTAGCTAGCGCATTCGTATTCTTTGGTATCCTCAAGCTGTTGGCTGGATCTACTGCAATTATTGTGCCCTAAATTATGATGGCCTGCAGCATGCCTCACTATATTTAACGCAAATGATCATGTGCATCTCCCTTTCACCTCCATTATCTTAGCATTAGCTAATAAAAACTGTTGGATGAAGCCCAACGTATATGACTTTTAATATGTGATAACAAAAGTTGTGCTATGTTTACTCTGTTCCTTAATCTGCGCTTTTGCTTTGATCATACTTGCAATAAACTGTCCAAACGAATTCAAATCACCACTAACAATTTATTTGACTTCAGTTTTATGGCATGGAGTATGGGTTCCAATCTACCGTTTCATACTTTTGGTAGCTCGGCTGCCATGTTCTAATCTTGCAAGCTGATAGTTTCTGCCTAATCTGTTCAGGTTTCGAAGCTGAGCCACCTGAGCAAGCTTGCTCGTGATAACAACACGGCAAGCAGAACTGCTGAGGCAGATCGCTTGCATACAATGCTCCTTGCAATGGCTGATGCACGGGCTGTTCTAATAAAGTTAGCAGATCGTGTGCATAACATGAGGACCTTAGAAGCCTTGCCTTTGGTCAAACAACAAAGATTTGCTAAGGAGACCATGGAGATCTTTGTGCCTTTGGCCAATCGATTGGGGATTGCTAGCTGGAAAGACCAGCTGGAAAATCTTTGCTTCAAGCACTTGAACCCTGAAGAGCACACGGAGCTATCATCGAAATTCGCAGAAACCTTTGATGAGGCGCTAATCACATCTGCTGTGGATGCACTGGATGAAGGTCTTAGGGAAGCAGGCATCTCATATCACAATCTTTCTGGAAGGAACAAAAACCTTTACAGTGTTTACTCCAAGATGCAGAAGTATGTATTGCGTACTTGTTTGCATTATATATGCTTGCAAAATATAGTGATGAACCATTGTTTTATGTATGTTTGCTAATTGGTTTTGGCACATTACCAGGAAGAATTTGACAATGGATGAAGTCCATGATATCCATGGCCTGCGCCTCGTGGTTGACAAGGAGGAAGATTGCTACCGAGCACTCGATGTTGTCCATAAACTCTGGCCCCAAGTCACCGGAAGATTTAAGGACTACATATCGCGGCCGAAATTAAATGGGTATGCAGCTTAACTTCAATACATCCATTCAACCTTCGGCCATTTCGCTAGAGTTTGCGCTGATTTGCTTTGCTACAGGTACCGTTCATTGCACACTGTTGTCATGAGCGACGGTGATCACACATTCGAAGTCCAGATCCGCACAAAGGAGATGCATCTACAGGCCGAGTATGGGTTCGCCGCGCACTGGAGGTACAAGGAAGGCTCGTGCAGGCACTCCTTCGTGCTTCAGATGGTGGAATGGGCAAGATGGGTTCTTACGTGGCAATGCGAAGCATTGAACAAGGAACATTCGTCGTCCCAAGTAAAAAGCGATGCCATCAAACCACCTTGCCCGTTTCCCCTTCATTCGGAGGAATGCCCTTACTCGTACACCCGCCAATGCAACCACGACGGACCCTTGTTCGTCATCTTGCTCGAACATGACAAGGTGAGAGCCCAGTGTTCGGTCGATCGATCACATTGCTAATGTTGCCATCATCTTCAACGCCGATCATCTTCAGTTCCAGCTATTTGACAATGTTCATCCTTGTGGTTTCAGATGTCCGTCCAAGAGTTCCCAGCGGGCTCGACTGTAATGGACCTGATGCACCGCGTGGGTGCCAACAGCCCAAGGTGGAGCCCCTACAGCATACCCATGAAGGAGGACCTGCGGCCGAAGGTGAACCACGAGCCCATCAGCGACCTGGGAAGGGCGCTGAGCATGGGGGACGTGGTGGAGCTGACCCCGGCCCTCCCCGACAAGTCGCTGACCGAGTACCGGGAGGAGATCCAGCGCATGTACGACCGCGGCGGCTTCGCCCTCGCCGCCACCCGCAGCGGCAGCGGCAGCGGCGGCTCGAGACGCCGATGACCCCGCGGCACTCACCGCAGTGTTAACAAACAAGCTGTTGTACGATGATGTTCGAGTCCAACCCATTCAATTCGTTGTAAATACATACAGACTACATAGTCTAATTCTTGGCGGCCATGACGAGGCGCTGCAGGATCACCCCCGGATGCAAGGGGGGCGTCCACCAGCCTTGGCTGCAAAATGTGTACACTACCAGCATGCAGAGCAATGTATAATATGACAAGAGTCGTTCAAGTTTGATTCGGCTTGTGCTTGCCAGGATCTGTGGAGAGGAGGGATTTGGGCTGTTTGTATTATTGCGATGAAAAGATCCTGTGATGGAATTCCATGCCGGGTGTGCAGCTCCAGAACCTGTGGCCTCAACTGAATCTTCATCTTAATGAGAGCAGCAGTGACATCAGATTCTTGGGCCGGTGCCTCCCTTCCTGCGAATGTGGACGAGAGGATCCTGTCGTGTCCGGTTGCGGTGAGGCGTATGTTTCCGTGGAATCGTCCCGTCCAGGGTAGGATGGTAGGGTGCTGGGAGGAGGAGAGAGACCTCTGGCATGAGTGAGTGCGTGCGGTGTGGTGGCCAAGGCGTGAATCTTGGCCCGTGGGCTCCATGGCCACCACCGCTGTCTGTATGTACGCGTGGTGCGCAAGGCTGTCTGTGGTGGCCGACGGGCGTTTCTCTTCTCCCGCCCGCCAGCAACGGTTGGTGGCGGACCGACGGCCAGCGGCACCCGTCGACGGGCACGTGCCGGTCAAGCGTTGACGCCTCCCTGAAACTCCAGCGACGGTTACGTGCCCCTGGTCTCGCTGACCCGCCGTTGAGTACACTAATCCTCCACAAAAAGGACATAAGTTTGTCCACTAATCATCATCACCACACTTAAACCCGTACCACCGTGTCCGTCGTGGCGTTCCCGCCGTACGCCAAGGTTAGATAAGGATTGCTGCTACTGGCACACGCGTCCTCAGACCGGACTATCATAAACCCCTTTCCAACAACCAAAAGTAATGCAACACTAAACAGGTGCCGTTAGCCAAGGTTGAAGGCAAATTCAGCCGCTTCTAAACCCAGATATTATTCCTGCGCGAAACGACACGCCGAGCGCCAGTCAGCACTACCAGATATAAGAAGAAGAAGAAGAAGAAGAAGAAGCCGCCGTTGCCTTGCCTTGCCCCCTTGCCGACTGTAGGCGAAGCGTGAAGGTGTTACCCTCCCTCCGCCCCTCCTCCCGACCTCCCGACCTGCGTCTACGTACGTCTCCTTTTACGTCGACGGCGACATGTCGACGGTTGTGTGGAGTGCTGGAGGGAACCGGCACGGCGGCGACGACGCCGCCACTTGCGTCGCCACTTGCGTCGGAGTATCTATCTACGAACTAGTCGGCCCCACGTGGGCCGTGTCCGCTCCGACGTGGACGTGTCCTTCCCGGTGCGTGTGGCAAGTGACAAAGATCCTGTGGCGGACCGGCCGGGGTTTTGCGTCCATCGCGAGAAATTTCGCGGGCGTGGCAATGGGGTGTGTATCTACGACTACGGGTACATGCGTGTGCGTGTGTGTATTGTGCCTCGTGTTGCGAATACCGAGTTTGACCGTGGCCAAACTCAGCCAACCTGTTTTTATATTTGTCAGCTACCATCTCCGTTCTGCTTATTGGTTCCCATTGTATTTCGTGTCAAATTTTGACCATAAATTTAACTAACAAAATGTTCGTACGTGTCAACTAAATTATATCATCAAAAACTATATGCAAATACAAATCTAATGATATAGTTTTTGTTGACATGCATTAACATATTGTTAGTTAAATTTTTGATTAAAATTTGGCACACATTACAAAAAGGACCAATAAACCAGGACGGATGTAGTAGTAGAGAGTCATTTAGGATCCAAGGTTGAATATTTTACCGTTTGGTCTACTGACTACTGCATTGGGTCTGTGTGGGAGCCTGGAATCATTGACAAGAAGGAAACTTTTTTCTCGACGGGACTGGAAGGAAACTTGGATGCATCTAAAATGCTAGTATGCACTGCCATTTCATACACATGTACTACCGCAAATGTAAAATTGAAGAGATATAAAATTGTAAATGCACCCTCATTTTCTTTTTTGTAAAATGGAAGTCAGTTAGGTCGGCGAGGACATAAGAGAAAATAATAACATATGATCGTCCCCGTGGTCACTTTTCGACTGCTTGCGTCGATGTGGTTTCCATGCATCTCCACACATTCCAAACAATATTTGCACCAATTGTTGCCGAGATCTCGGTCGCACAAAAGCGCTATGCCTTGTACCTATTGCCATCATTGACCACCCTTGGCTGCCTTCATTGTCGCATCAACATGGGGGAGTTGCTCGTGTCCATGCAGATGCTATTGTTGGATGACCATGAAGGCCATTGACGAACGCTATGCCCCATCACTGGGACTTCTGGCATCGCAGTCTCGTCTTCCCTAAGCTACTAAGGCATCCAAGGCCCATCATCATCTACCCTCTTGTTGTTTGCTCATTCTATCATAGTCATGCCCTATTACCACCACAAGGAGGGTGGATGTCAGAGCCTATGTCTTTGTTGTAGATCAAGGGAGGAGGGGATTGGCTTTTGTTTGGTTGGATGGTTCTATCCAAAGGGACAGGGATGTTTAGAGGGTAAGAGTTGAAATCTCGGGTTTGTGGTAAGTTTAAGGTTCGTGTCGGGTTTCTAGGAAGCATTGTTCTTTGTACTGGAAGTCGATGCACATTTGGCAGGTTGTTGGAATAATTTTGTCCAGAAGGCCAGAAGCTGATGGATTCAATTGAAACTTGTATCTCGGAAGGTTGTTAGTTACAAATCATTTGGTTGCACTGCCTTTTTTAATCTACTTCTCTTGATATGATGATGGCAATGCAGAGCTTTTCTTAGTATAACTAGTATTGTATGCCAATATTGCGCCATTTTTTATTTATAAAAATGATTATATGCAGATTGCTATGCACATTGATATAGGGAAAACATGAAAGTGCAAATGATCTAATCCCTTCGAACCATACTAGTTGTCACTGATTTAGTATAACTTTGTACTAAATCAGCGGCAATTAATATGGATCAGAGGGAGTAACGAACTTTGCATGCGTTCTTTCAGACCATGTCTAGCACTGTTGCTGAATATGGAAATGTATGACTTAAACATGTTAAAGCAATCTTCGAGATCTCTTTTCCCCCAGTTAAAGATAACGTTATTCCAAACATCCCATAGAGTCCAGCATCCATGGATTAAAGCCTCCTGGAAGCATGAAAATGTTACCCCTCTGCCTTGCCCCAGTCTACCTATTTAGAGAGATCCAAGTTCAAATCCTTATTGAGTTTACACCAAAACATCTAACAAAAGTCATGGAGAAAAGAAGCGGATCATAGCTTTGAATGTGTTTTAGAGCGGATCATAACTAGGACCTATGACCATAGCAACTTTTTCCTGATATACAATATACATGATGTTTGTTGGCCTGGATGGACATCACCGAGACACATGGTCATAGGTCCTAGTTATAGTAGTGCAGTAACAGATTCTGTTGCCGCACATTATAGGAAACTGTCAAGAAGCAGGTTCTGGTGTTGTATAATTCTATTAAAAAGAAGCATATTATTTGAGTCGATCACCTCCAAACTTGTCCTATTAGATGGGCTTCTAATGAGGTTGAGATCTTCAAGTGAAACCCAAAAATTAAGACAGGAGGTGTGAAGTTTGTATGAAACTTGGAAAAGGAAAGTGGAGGGGATGATATGTGGATGGGTATAGGAGCCACTCATGGAGGAAGACATCACTAGTGTGGTGGGAGGAGGAAAGGTCGAGGAGGAAGTTCTGCCTTTCTTGTCGAAATATGTTGCATTCTTCGTAACAAAACAAAGTTAACATTCTAAATGTAAATTTTAATTTTTTTACAGTGACCTAGACAAGTAGGATGTGCTTGTTCATTAGGCCAATTAACATTATCAAGACCAACTTTACCATTTTTATGTTTACAAATGTATTTTGAATTTAGTTACAAAATTTATAAAGTGATTTTTTTAGGCAAATTTATAAAGTGATTGACATATATGTAAATGCCACATTTTAACTGGGCTTCTGACTTTTTTAGAGTTGGGTTTCCATATGTGTGACTCGAAGTTTGACAAGTACAAAACATCTGATGATGGATGTGTAACCACAAGAACATATATATGACTCTATGAGTACTCCAAGCATTGGAGTACACCCATCAAATCGATCTATTTTGGCATCTCTAGAAGTTGCTACAATATGAAACGTAATTCACAACACTTAAAGTAAATATATATATATTTTTCGAACCCATACTCCATCTATAGCTCGAGAAACAAAAAAAAGAGACAATTCTAGCACTAATATTATGAATAGACCGAAATCATATTCTAGTTTAAAATAGTTATTATTCACAATTATATTTGTCCTTTCTATTTCTAGATATGTGTTTCAAAATTGTATTTGAAATTTTGTGACTTGATGAATGTATGTTGTTTGTGTCAATACATTTTTTACAGCGAAAGTAACTTTTTGTTGATCAATTAGTAATAGATCCATTGCAAGCTTAGGCCTTGAGTCAACTGGAGGTTCTACAAGCCATGGCTAAGGATATATTACACATTAATTTCATTAGCTTGAGCATCCGTTATTTCATTAGCTTAGTGGAACAATGAGAGTAGGTTACTTCCGTAAATTCACGGGCTAGCTGCGCACAAACGTGAGTGAAACATGAGAATTTCTCCAACTCCATAATATTAAAAAATCATGATACAAATATATGCACATTAATAGATAATAGAAAATGTTAATCTATGTCTATAATATTAAATTTATTAAAACAAAAAAATATAGTCAAGAAAGAAGATCTAGCATATATCTAAACTCTATATTTACTAACAATGTAATCCTTCTTGAAAAGAACATATCTTTACTTTTACTATTATTGAATATCAATTAAATATCCTAACTTAATAAGAATTTTGCGGGAATGATTACTATTTCTTGTCTTATTTTTAGATTTATAAATCTACTAACTAAGACAATAAAATTGTTCGTCCTCCCACCCAATAAAGTGTTAGGATTCATTTCAATAAAATCCTATGGAATCATAGGTTCCGCCGTTCTCACTATTTCTCCTTACTGATTGAAGCTTCTAAAATTCTATTCTGAATTAAGTTTCTCAGTTTCATTAACACGGGAGGCTACTTTTCTTCGAAATACTATCTTAGAAGCAATCCCCCATGAAAACAAATCTTAGAAGCGTCGGACCTGGCTACTTTTTAATTTTTTGAGAGAGCGGACGTGACTACTTGAGAGCACCCGCTCTCGTGTGGCTGAAGGTTGAATGGGCCCCTGGGGCGTACACACTTCACGTTGGCATACCGGGCCAGATTCCTACCAGAAAATGCAACTGGGCCAAAAACATTTTGTTCCTTTTTTTTGCGGATAGAAAACCATGGTTCCAACATTCAAGTGTTTATGTGTTTTAATAAAGTTTGGGTGTTTGCAAAAATATTTATATATTTTAATAAAGTTACAAATAAATAAAAGCCAAAAAAATAAACAAGCACCTAATAAACATTATGAATGCTATTTGATATTATTTTAAAATATTAGATTTTTTATAATCACAAATATTATGTTAGTTATATGAATACTTTTTAAACTAATACTTGCATATTTTTTGTTAAATATATTACAAACATTATGTGAATAGTTTTTATTTAATATATGAGCTTATTCTTATAAAACTTTCTGAATTATATGAACGCACATATTCAAACTTTATTTTTTTTACTGTGAATAATTTACATATTCTTATAAAATTCTAAGAAAGGAAAAAAAACTAACATATTGAAAATGGGCCGCGGTGAGTGTAGACCGTTTAAGTTCCATGTACGTTTTCGACTGTAAGCCTTTATGCTTGGTTATAAGGTAGGGTGGCTAGCTTTGTCCACTTGATATGACGATGTCACCTACACTTGGGACGCAATGGTCATAGTGACATTTCAATGGTTTTTTGTGAGATTTGGTATTAAATTAGGGGGCTTTTGCAAAAATGTGACGCCCTAGCCAATTCAGTCACTAACAGTGGGCCCAGAGCAACGCTGTCATGCCACGCAGGCATCGTATACACGCTATGACAAGTACTGGTACCCGTTTTGGTGTTTTTCAATCTTTCGGCACCAAAATGCACATGATGTGCAACTTCATGTACCACCAATGCATTTACCTTTTCTTTAAAAAAAATCTGAATGCGTGTACCTTATTTCCCCCTCGAATGTTTTGCTAATTTCTCAAAAAGGGAAAATGGCTTAAATGTTCATCTAAGAAACCGAATGTTGCCGGGCAAAATAGAAACCTACAATATCAATAAGCTAGAAACTGTTGGTCCATTTAGAGCAAAGGACAAGTTTTGGCATTAGTTTTCCGTATTTTTTAACTTTCGGCAACAAACTGCACATGGTGTGCAACTTCATGTACCACCAATGCATTTACCTCAAAAAAGTCTGAATGGGTGTGCCATTTTTTTCCTGAATGTTTGCTAATTTCTCAAAAATAAAAAAAGGGTTAAACGTTGGCCTAGAAAACAAATGTTGCTAGGCAAAATGAAACCTACAATATCAATAAGCTAGAAGTTGTAGGACCATTTAGAGCAAAGAATAAGTTGTATCATTAAAAGAGGCACACATGAACTTTTCTACTCCCTCCGTCACGGTTTAGAAGGTGCACTTGGAAATTCTCTGGGACCTAGGTGATTATCTATTGGTTGTGAGATGGGCTAGCAAATAGCATTCACACTATGCATGCATATAGAAATAGTACTAATTAGCTACTACACATAAAAGCAATGCGCCCTAAACCTTGTTTATTGTGAAAACACACACAAATTTAACTGTGCCTTATAAACTGTGACGGAGGAAGTACAAGCTTAGGGAATAACAAGGAATATCATATCCATCAAGAGAACATATTAAAAATTAAAGCCCTGAGTTCCGTGGCTCCGATTAGCTTGAGGGTTAAGTTAACCTACGTTGTTGACTTTATTTACCGACATTACTAACATGGACCAAGGCCATATCATACGCGTTTCTAGCTAGCGGGCACACGAATCCACATCGATATTTGAATTACCAATGGTTATGCATTAAAATCCAGCTGTAAAGACAGAAAAAATGAATTATTTCATCAACTTAGTGTTGAGGAAAATCGACCAGCTTCGAAATTCAGCTCTCAATGAATTCGCCCATGGCATGCTTCACATCCAAGTTTATACTCACTCCAGTTTGACTACCATGTTTGGCTTGTATTTTTGGAGCGGAATTGGATTTTAAGTAGCGAAATAGTCCCAAATAGGCCACAAAGTTGCACTAATAGAAATTTATTTCAGAGTTTTGGATTGGAGGATTTGAAGGATAATAAATGCTCAATAACTTGATTTTAGTCTCTTTAGTATTTGGATTCAAGCATGGGTGAGGCTAGCAAGTTTTAGTCCCATTACTTTTAGTCATGAGACTAAAATGTATCCAAGCACCCTCTTTGTAAATCTCTCGAAGATACTCATTGGGTAGGATGTGCGTGTGCGCGTTCATAGAGGTGAGTATATGCGCGTATGTGCGAGCGCTTGCGTCTGTACCGTGTTAAAAAAAATATCCAAAAGTTAGTAAGAAATACGTAGATTATGGAATTATATAAATTTCCAATAAATAAATAAATATTGCATACGTATGTGGATAAGCCGATAAGGCGCCGCGCGCCCCTCCAGCTCGGACGGGGCTTGCCTGCGCCCCCGGCGTGCGCCCATCGGTGCGCCGCTGACACGCGTCACCCATCCATGCCTCCCCCTCCCGTGGCCCTTTTTAGCCACAGAAAAAAAACCCTGGAAATACCCATCGACTAGTACAACGCTGCCCCGTCGTATTCCTCACCTCTTTCACTTCCCGTAGAAAAAATGCTACTGTAGTACTACTGCCTTCTTTCCCCTCGAGAACTCAGACATGGAGCAAGCATGGAGGACGGAGAGGATGAAGCCGTCGGATGTCCTCCCCCTGCAGCCGCGCCCCTTTCCCTCTCACCGGATGGCAATTCCCCCCGCCGGTGGCCTCATCCTTGTCTCGCCGGACGCGCAGCGGATCACCAGCTCGAGCGCTCCGTCCCGGACATGGAGGAGCTGGATCCTGGGAGCTGAGCTCCGCGACGCGCCTGACCAGCTCGAGCGCTCCAGCCCGGGACCGGGAGGAGGTGGATCCTGGGTGGCGCAGCTGTCTCGATTAGCTCGAGCGCGGCAACTCGTACCCGTACATGGAGGCGGTGGATCCCGGGTGGTGCAGCCGCTGCCTTGAGCGTGCTGCAGGTCAGCCGGAGGCGGCAGACCTGGATGCTGGAAGCTCCTCCGGCTCGCGATGGAGTGCTCTGGCCGTTCGTTTGTCCGTTCGGAAGGATATTCAGCTCTACCTCCACGGCAGACAAGACACATCCACACAGGTATACTCTCTTGTTGCTTTGTTGCTCTCGTGAACTCTGATTTATTGCTTGTTTATAGAGGTAATCTGATTCTATCCCACGGGGGACAAGCACCAACTATGCTTATGTGCATAGAGATAATCTGATTACTATCACATTCAATTCATGGTGAATAACAAGTTAAAAGTAGTGTCAACTATGCATATGATTAAATCGACTTCAATGCATAGGGATAATTGATCGATTTCTGTTTCAATCCATGGCCAGTAACAAGAAAATTAGTGTCAACTATGACATTGATTAAATCGACTTCAGTACACGAGACAGAAGTTTGTACACAACAAATTGAGTATCTTATGGAGCGAATGTGAGAAATCTTGTCTGGTGTGAGCAGTCCTTTTTCATTCGATCTGCCGTAAGCACGTAGGGTGATGACGGGGTAGGAAAGGTGGACCAAGATGGCAGAAGGACGACAGTCACGCCATAGCTACAAATCGTTCATAGCAAATTTATTAACTTGGCTCCGGTTCATGGAAGAAGACTTGATTCTGCTCTGTCATCATAGTAGAGGTAGAGGTTCCAATGCTCTGTTGCTGAAGAGCTGAGTTGTGCAGTTGGAATTCAGTGCATATGTGATTTTCTGGATGGCCCTATGTGTAGAAATGTAGCAAAGTTCAGTGGTGCAGAAGTTTCAAAGTGATAAAAAAACTTGACAATGTCGAATGCTTATACCATTAGTGTATTGTATTGTTGGTATCCTGCCAGCATTCTTGGGTTCTGTGGCATCGAGATTGTATTTCCAAGTGACGATTGAATCGGTAACTTTTCTGTGAGATCTCAAGTATTGGGCCATGGTTCCAGTAGCAAGAATGTGGTTATGTGTCTCCTCAAATTCATACACCTGATAAAATCCATTCCTAAGACTTATTTTCATATGTGCATTACATCCACATCGTGATTCAGGCCTACTATAACTGAATGTATCTTCTCTCTTATCTTCAGCTCGAGTTCCTAGTAGTTGAAAATATTGTCTTAGTGCATCTAAAAATTATTATACTCCAAACAAATTACAAGTGGTCAATACCTTGACGAGAACAGAAAAATGTCCTCTGTTGTATTGTATCAGAGTTCTTTACTTTATGCTTACTGCCTCTCCGGACGCTAAAACCCATAACTTCAGCATACTTGTTATAAAAGGAATAAGCCTCCTCATCAGATAAAAAATTCATTCCAATCTTTGGTACTATTTCATTAATATGATCTTTCGCATTGGTAGCTGCGGTTTCTTGCACATCCTGTATCAATTATATACATTTTTAGTTAATACACAGATGTATAACAACCATGTTTATTTGCATTGCAAGATGGAGACTAGAAAGATGAAAGGAGGATATGAAGAATACAAGTGAGAATCTCACTTTTGGTGTTTCTGATCCATTATCATCATGGTTCCCATGTCCACTCCCTGGAGAAGCCATCAGGGAGGACAAGAAGATCCTTCTTCAATCTCTAGGTCGCTCCAGACTCCAGACGTTGCATCTGCTTGACGCCACTAATTGATGAATGATAAGAGTCTGCTAGTTGTTTCAACAGTCTCTGTTAATCTTTGTATTTTCTGATTGATTCCAATGCAGCAGCGTAAGATTTGGAGACAAGGATGCAGTCCTCTGTATCCCTGATTATTGGCGGGATTAAGAGATTTGATTTGACGGGATTAAGAGATCTGATTGGGTGGGATTATTTCCCTCCATTTTTGTATTCAGTTTTGGTGATCTGCAAGTATTACGGGTCCAAGGGAAAGAGGTGAGGAATACGACGGGGCAGCGTTGTACTAGTCGATGGGTATTTCCGAGTTTTTTTTTCTGCGGCTAAAAAGGGCCACGGAAGGGAAGGCATGGATGGGTGACGCGTGTCAGCGGCGCACCGATGGGCGCACGCCGGGGACGCAGGCAAGCCCCGTCCCTCCAGCTCACGTTCACGCCCACGCTCCCGCCGACCCAAACCTCGTCCACCTCCGCTCACCCTGCCCCGCACGTCTCTGACCGATCCGTTATTAATTACGGAACGCTGCTACACAGACGACAAACGGCGAACGATTTGCAGACGATGTAGCACATCAAGCCGCTCATTTGTAAAGCAAAACTAAACAACACCGTTCGATCCAACATCGTCCAGTGTTCGGCCGGAGTACTGTCGTCTGTATAGTAGTGCTGATCTGCACATTACGTGGCACAGTTATTCTTCGTCAGAAACGGCTCGCCTTCATTACCGGGTGCGTATTTAAAACCCGCACCCCATCCATTCGTGCCTCATTTAAAATCCGACCCCCTCCTCCTTAAACCGACGACGACGACGAGAGGGGCCGTTTCTTCTCCTTCCTTCCTGTTGGCGATCGATCCTCGGCGTTGGGCGGATCGACGGCGCCGGGTCCAGATCGGGCGGATGCCGCCGCGGCCGGAGCCGTGCAGCTCGTCGTCGTCGCTGGGGAACGACAGCGACGAGGGCGGCGCGCCGGTGGGGAAGGAGGAGGCGGAGGACGGGGAGGGGGAGGTGCAGAGCGCCTACAGCGGCGCGGGGCTCGACGGCCTCGCCGCATTGGAGGAGTCGCTTCCCATCAGGTCAGGAGCAGAGCCCCTTGCGTCTTTTTGTTCCGGCCTGTTAGATTTGTGGTCTCGCTCTGCTTCGCTGCCCGCGACCTCTCGGAAGAAATAGTCATCCGTCGGCGATCTTCGCTGGACGCCGCGCCTTTGGGATTGGGGAAATAGGCACATTGGATATCTGTAAACGGGAGAGTAGGACGACGAACTTGTTTGTGTGGACCGCCCTAGAGGATTACTTCCAACTATAGTAGTAAACTGATGTATTGTCATACAACCGGCCAATGGAAGGTTCCGATTCAACAAATGAGCCAATGTGGGCTGCCACGTGTTGCAATTATTATATACTAGTGCATGTTCTTTGTTACAACTTCTCTTAGAGTTGTGGATCATTCTATTCAGTTGCGTGATGATATGGAGTGCTCCACATTGTTTAGTTGATGGGACAGGTCTGTGCCATTTGCCCAGCCAATTGTGTGCTGATGACTGTTGCATCGCGTCGTTCTCATGTCCTGCTTTAGTAATGTTTAGTATTATTGTTGTTGTGAGGTTGGCGAGGTGTACCTATCTTCTCATGAATACTTGCACATTTTTCTACAAACACATTGCTTGTAGAGGAAATAGCAAGAACATATTATTAGCTGGAAATTCTACAGTACAACCCTTGACAACACAATGCAAGTTTCATGTTGGGATCCTTCGCCGTATATGAACCCCACGAAATAGTGCTCCATTTCATATGTTTGCTACTATACAAAGTGTGCCTTTGTTTATTAAAGGAAACATTTTCCTACATGTTTTGCAAACAGTATGATCCTTCAATGGTAGTATTAATATACTCTGGTTAAGTAACTTACATTTCCTAATACTGAGAAGTAGCTTTAGTTTTTCTTGCCACCATGGTCTGCTAACTGCTAAATGCAAAAGTTCCTTTGTTTGTTGACGTAAATTTCCCTGATTCCTTCTGATCCGGAAACGCTTACTTTGGTATTGTGTCCGGTCAGTTTCGCATGCTTGCTCATAAATAATGCGCCACCAGAACGGCAATGCTTATCGCTACAGCTGTTATGTTGTTATACCTACACGCTTCATGTGTGTGTTCATTGCATCATTATGGTGTTTATCTATATGCTACCTCTGATATCCTCATCATTTTGTGGGGCAGGCGTGGCATCTCTAAATTCTATAATGGCAAGTCCAGATCTTTCACATTCCTCAAAGAAGCTATCGGGCCATCTGGTTCGGCAAAGGTCATTGCCAAGGCAGACAATGCTTACTCCAGGAAACGGAAAAATCTTCTTGCATACAGCATCATGTACGATCAGTCACAGATCACCGTGCCGGAGACCTACAAGAACGGTATCACTAAGAGGCTTGCGGGTTTAAGCAGGTTGAGGCCCTCCGATGGTATGAGCTCCAACAGCAGCAGTAGCAGCAGCCTCAGCAGCGACGAAAACGAGCCGCCTCAGCAGTTCATTTTTGTTCAGTCACCTGACAACACTGCACAATTTGCTTCTCCGACGATACCTGCACCTCGGCTTGGGTCTTGCGCGTCTAAGATATTTGCCCATGCCAATGAGGTCGTTTTCGATGGTGAATCTGCAACGTTTGCACAGCCGCTGCTCATCTGTTTGCCTGGAAAAACAACCGGAGGCTGATTAACAAGGAATTCAAGAGGCATTTCCATCTTTTCGTGTTTTTTTTTCTTGTGTTTGTTCTGGGGGCTAATATACCGCATCTCTCTTTTGCTAACCTAAGGTTGCATTGGGGTGTTTGCCTAAATAAGAGGGAGCAGATAAAAAAAAAGAGGGAGCATGTATGGTGACGGTTTTGTGTGTAAAATAGCTTGTTTGACAATGTGTAAATATAACTTGACATAATCTGCTAAAATCAAATGCAGTAAGTCAAAGGCAGAAATCACACTCCCTCCAGTTTGCAGAAAACTGATATTTTGAACATTGGTACTTGTGCAATACTCCCTCCGTTTCGAATTACTTGCCACAAAAATGGATGTATCTAGACATATTTTTAGTTCTAGATACATCCATTTCTATGATATACGAGAAGACATAGATAGGCCAAGTTCTAATTTTTGAGAAGATTTATTCCAGAAATGTAATGCTTTTGTGAACTGACATGAGTGTTATGTCGTATACTTTTGTGGGCTGGATCCGTACGCGGTCGTTACTCAGCCATGCTAAAGTTAAGGAGAATATGGCTTATGGGTGCAACTATTGGGAGACGGTAGCACGGGATACTTACTACCGGTTTGTATGGCGCTCAAATAATAGGATAGGTGTATAGTCATCTTGTCCTATTTCTATTCTTTTTTGAGAAAAGCTCGCCAAGCCTTTATTGATCAACTAAAAAGTTTATAGGGATTACAATTGGGTCATGCTGGATGCCCAACCACAAATGCCTCTCAACAGGAAGTGAGATACCAAATCTAGCAAGTCTATGAGCCTCATAGTTCGACTCTCGAGGTTCAAAGAAAAAATTACACGTCGTGAATAAGGTGGAAGTTTGTAAGATCTCTTTGATGATAATGCCATGATCGCCCCCCGCTCTCTGATGGATATGATTTACTACCCGCTCACAGTCAGAAGCAATCTGAATATGATTCGTTCCCAGGTCCAGTGCCAACGCCATGCCTATTTCTGCTGATTGTGGCAATTTTTATTGTTTCAGCTTGATTCATGAAGTTGTATCAAACTAGGTACTTGATGGCTACTTTGTTTAATATGGCTCTATGCGTCGTTTTGATGCAGAGGTCGGGAGTAACCCTCCTATAAAAGAAGCATTATGTGAGTAAATTTGGTCACTCGTCGCGCTCGTTATGTGGAGGGACACAACCTCATAACAGACCTGTTCAGTATTGAGTACTATCGTCTATAGTATTTGCCAACGTGCCTTTTTTTAGAGAAAAGGCACACGCCTGACTTTATAAATAAAGCCATCAGATAAGGTTCAGAACATACAACCAAACCGAGCAAGATTAAGACAGTGCAGTTACACGGCATGAAAGCCGGAATAGGCACACAGGCCAACTACCTACGCCCAAGGGGCACAGCAAACCAAAAGGAACACGGTCAACCAACATTGGCATGGTCGTTCTGGAGCAAGGAAGACGCCGTAGAATGTACCTCCGTGATCAGGTCTTCAGTTGCTCCACGATCCTGGTCCTTAGTCAACAATTTTCACTGCTGTAGGAAAGAAATCAATTTGAAAAGATAGTCAGCAGGTTTAGACGGGAATATGTTTTCAATAGTAAATTTATTCCTAGCAGTCCACAGGACCCAGGACATAGCCGGAATAGGCGTCTATTTTGACCAGCAAGAGAACTAGAGCAGGATCGAAGGCCCGAGAAAGAAGTGGGAGACCAATTAACACCCAACTAGGGTCTGGTACAACTCCACATAAGTTTAGCCAGATGGCAATTAAAGAGCACGTGACCTCTCTAGCCCCACAAAGCTTACAAAACTCAGTCCTTGCGGATCTGGTCCGCCGCGGGGAGCCTCCCACAAATGGCTTGCCACATAAAGATTTTTATCTTAAGGGGGATCTTGGCACGCCAAATATCTTTGAATTTCGAGCAAGGAGAACCTATAATGATCCTGGAATAAAGTGACTTAACCGAAAAACGACTAGAGGCCGAGTGAGGCCAGGGCACTTGGTCCGCACATTGCTGCCACTGATTCATCTCTATAGGAGAAAGAGCACGACGAAATTGTATGTCCCAGCCAGAACGGGCGAGATCCGAGATGGAAATTTGAGGAAAGGAAACAAAGGAAACATAGTAGGAAAAGAAAGACAAAGAGGATTATCACCACACCAGCAGTTGGTCCAAAACCGGATAGATTCGCCATTACCAACTACAAATTTAATCTAAGAACGAAAGATATACCTCACCCTGACCAAATCGCACCAGAACTGGGATCCACCAGTCGCAGAAGCAAAGATAGGGTTGCCAGAGGGAAAGTACTTTGCTTTGACAATGTCACGCCACAACATGCCATCAGGAGTGTTAAAGATCCTCCACCACCATTTGACAATGAGGCAGATATTCATGACAGAGGTATTGATGATACCCAGCCTTCCCAGTCCTTTTGGTTTACACATAATTTTTCACTTGACCAAACGGTATTTACGTTTATTATCAACCGAGTTCCAGTAGAATGCACTACGATGCTTATCAAAGCCAGCATGGGTGCCTTCAGGCAAACGATAAAATCCCATAAGAAACACGGGGAGGGGAAAGAAGTCCACATCACCCCCTGTGGTTTCAGAAACTGGCTAACCCACCCCCAACTCTGAAACCAGTTAACTAATCCCCTGAGATATCTAATACCGGTCAAGGCACCCCCTAATCCCAATTAAAGTGGTATCTGCCGATGGTTTTGCTTGCGTGGCTGTATAGGATGGCCATGTCGGCTTGGTAGGGTGGGTCTGAGACTTAACTGCTCCTCCAGTTTGTTTGGGCATCGTCTCCCTTATTTCCTTTCGACGAGACGGCGGCGGGGCAAGACGGGATGATCACCGCTTGAAGGTAGCAGCGCGACGACTCCAGGAGTCCAGGTTAGGCGCTCATCTCTTTCATGCCCAGCACACACGTACTTCTCTGTGTTGACTACGCATTGAAACTTGCACACCTGCAAGGCTGCAACGACCCTTTCTGAATTTAGATGTCAGACGCCAACTATATAGTCCTCGATCAGTCTGGTGATTAGTACTAACGCACCATAGTTTCACCCGAGTAGTGTTTGCTGAGTTAATGTATGTACACCAAGATTATCTCTATGCACTTGAACAGTCTAGGTTCTGAAGATTTTAAAGGACTTTTTTCAAATTCAGAAAATACAATTTGGGTCCCTTCAGACCACTGCCATTTTACTAGTTTTGTTATTTTTCTCCATGAGTAATCTCGACCGACGTCTTAGTATTTTCTCAATGGTACTTGTGTGATCACAATTAAACAACTAGTCGGCCGTCGAGCTACAGTACACATTGAAATAGCTACTCTGCAATCAGCAGTTTTCTTTCAGAAACATGCTGGACTTAACAGTCCATAACCCAGGTTGATGCTTGTCTGCATGTACTCTAGAAGTAATCAACTTTTGCAAAATGCCCTGTGTATTCTAGGATGCATGCATACCTTTAGCATGAGCATGACGGGGGCATCATAAATTTTGAAATACACTAAACTCATATAAACTCTGGTACATATGTTTTAGAAATTTGTAAGTATTCAGAAGCAATAATAATTTGTGTTGCTACACTCATTTTAACATGATGGTTTTATGCTTGACTGTACATTAAGTTAGAGGTTTGACTATTGAAATAGTTTATATCCGGAGGGCTTATGTATGTGCGATTTGTCACCGGTTTGATTGCATAGGGATTCGATCTTATATATATGCAGAGCGCTTATATATGTGTTGTATTTTGTTGTTATTTCGCAGATATGAAACCACTCGGTTACCTATCTGTTCGGCAGGCAGAACAAGGAGAGGGACACCGAGAGGAACAATGTTCAGAAGAGAAGAGAAATTCAGAGGAATGTAGAGGAGATGCATGAGGTAGCTGAAGATGCACATGTATTCCATCGACCCCAGAAGTTGCCAGTTTCTAGGAAGGTTGTGAAGGGAAGTGGCTCCATAGTAGGAAAATCAAAGGTGGCTGAAGGAAAAAGAAACAAAGGGGGTGAAGATGAATCCACAAGCAGTGATAGTGATTATGAGGTTGATTTAGAAGAAGAAGAAAATAGTTCTGCCGATGACGAAGAAGCAATTGAATTCAAAAAATATGCAAGGAAACTCAAGAACAAGGTCAGGAACAAAATGCTTGGAGAAGAGGATGAGAAAGTAGTTGATGTGCCAGAGGATTTCCTTGTCCCAGAGGATTGCAAGCTTGATGATGGTGATGGTGATGTGACACCCTATTTTGACAGCGCAGACGATTTATCTTATGATGAAGCAAGTGACAGGGATGACATGCCTAAGAGGAAGAAGACAGAGCACAAAGTTTATGATGGCACTTCTGAAATTCCTTTATTCTCTGTTGGTATGGCCTTCCATGACAGTAGGGAGTTCAAGAATGCATTGGTCAAGTATGGACTGAAAACATATCACCACTTGTTATTTCCAAAAGATGAGAAAAGGAGAGTAAGTGCAAAATGCAGTTGGCCTGGCTGTCATTGGAGTATTTATGGGTCCATTACTAGTAGGTCTGATTGCTTTCTAGTATGGAGGTACAATAATGAGCACACTTGCATTCCAAGAAGGGACAACAAGCTGGTCACATGTGGTGTCATTGCAAAGAAGTATTTTAGGCAAATTAGGGACAATCCATCATGGAAGGCAGAGCACATTCAACAAGCTGTTCTTCAGGATCTAGTAGCTGATGTGTCCATCTCCAAATGCAAACGAGCAAAGAAACTTGTTATGGAGAAGATAATTGATCTATCTGATGGTGAGTATGCTCGGGTTTATGATTATCAGCTTGAGTTGCTTAGAAGCAACCCTGGTAGCACTATCGCAGTGACATTAAATCCAGAAATTCTTAATAGTAATGTGTTTGAAAGAATGTATATGTGTTTAGATGGTTGCAAGAAAGGATTTCTTGCAGGATGTAGAAGAGTGGTGGGGCTAGATGGATGTTTTTTGAAGGGCGCATTCAAGGGGCAGTTGCTTTGCGCAATTGGCAGAGATGCAAATAACCAGATGTATCCAATAGCTTGGGCAATAGTAGAGGTTGAGAGCTATGAGTCCTGGTACTGGTTCATTGGGTTTCTTCAAAAAGATCTCCAGATAAACAACAATGGTGAAGGATGGGTTCTCATCTCTGATCAACAGAAAGTGAGCTAAATTTTGTTACTCATATTTTTGTTATTACATATATGATACATAATTAATTATCTTACTCTCCTATTGTCCTTATGGATGTGAGATTATTTGCTTATATCAGTTTTTTCTTCCCTTATGTAGGGTCTCATCAGGGCAGTCAATGAGCTTGTGCTCAAGCAGAGCATAGGATGTGTGCAAGACACATTTATGCTAACTGGAGAAAAGAACACAGGGACAAGGTCTTTCAGAAAATGTTCTGGGCATGGCGAAGTCATCAGATAGAAGCCAATTCAACTACAACAGGGCTAAGCTTGCACAAAACACAGTAGAAGGAGCGAGAGACATGATGAAAACCGCGTCGAAGCATTGGTGTAGGGCCTACTTTAGGATTGGCTCTTTCTGTGACTCAGTTGAGAACAACATGTGTGAGTCATTTAATAATGCCATCATGAGATCAAGGTTCTACTCTGTAATAACGGCAATGGAAATCATTAGAAAGAAGGTGACTGTGAGGATCCAACAAAACAGAGCAAAGTCTCAGAAGTGGCATGGAACCATTTGCCCAGTCACAATCATCTCAACCTCCATCTGCATCATCTTCTTATCAACCAACACCTGGGTCGAGATCCCAGCCAATGTCAAACCAATCAGGATTCCAATGGTGGTTATATGGCAATAATTGACTGCTAGTTACCTACCTACATTGAAATAAATATGAACTTGTGGTACATCATTCACTGTTATGCATGCTCTGGTTCATGCTATATTATGTAAAACTGGTACTAGTAGCACTTGTTCCCTGTTATGTGACACATATACTGTTTTGCGATGTGGGTATGACTTGTTCTTATGTGATTTCACTGCTGTGTTTAGAAAAATTTGTTCTTCCGAAGTAAAGCTGAAACAGTACAGATAATTGTCGTCATGTCTTGTTTATTAATTCTGCTATTGCCAGTTTGCAATAATGATGGCGAATGTAAATAAGATGCTGCCAATTTGCAACCATGATAATTACAACAACAGAGTACTTCCAATTCACAAAAGCTTTCATTCATGTTAGAAGAAAATATTGCATTCAGATTACATATATTGGTGCATATGCAACAGTTTGTAGACTCAGAAGTACATTCCCTAAATAAAATGCTTTCTCTGAAGTCTCTTTTTTCAACTAGACTGGGACAACAACACCAGCAAGAGAAGATAACACTTTTTGCATGTACTGATTCTCAATCTCAACTAAACTGAATTCTCTCTTCTCATAGCATTAGTACATGCCTACAAAGAGTATAATGTACACCATTTGGGCCCCTGAGATGATTTTGGGTGTAGTTTTCCTGCAAGAATGGATGCTCTGAGCAACTTTCAGTTTGGGCTCTGCCAAATCAAGGTCTATTCAGGTCATCTAGGAGAACAACTTGGTGAAATTGTTGACCTTCTCGCCCCCTCCAACAGCAAGGTGTGACCTGCGTCCCTGATGATCTCTAGCCTGGATTCCTTGCCAAGATGTTCGCACTAACCAACAAAAAACGCAACCACTGTTATTCTCTTCTCCATTTGAAGAAAAGCTATGTTGTTAGTATCATACAGGATTCATGTAAGCTAAAGTACTACTCGCATTTTACCTTTCAGTTTGTAGCAAAAATTTGATGGGGAACACCTAGCCCTTGTCTCCCTTGAGAAGTAATATAGACAACAAATTGAACCAATGACGCATTCTACTCGTAAAAAAATTCCAACGAAAGCAAAACAGGGCATTGACTTCAAAAAAGTTTAAAGTTCAGTATATCTGCATCTGTACTGTCCCAATTAAAACTCACGATGTACATTGAACATAAACTCCAAGATGAGATTGTGCTGCTCCATTCAGCCATGGCAAGGGCGCTCCTTGTTCAAGGTGCTTCCAGGTCATGGGAGAATAATGGATCAGGGGAGGAGAGGGGCGGCCATGGCAGCGAAAACGGGAGGAGAAGAACCAGAGAACAAACAAACATCTAGCTTCAGCCCGCAGCCATGGCGACGAACAGGAGAGGAGGAAGAGATGAACTATGGGGTTGGGGATGAATTAGGAACAGCCGGCGGCCCGTGCTCATATCTCCTGCGCCTCCTACCAAGCCGACGTGGCCATCCTGTACAGGCACGCAAGCAAAACCATCGACAGATACCACTTTAATTGGGATTAGGGGGTGCCTTGGCTGGTATTAGATATCTCAGGGGATTAGTTAACTGGTTTCAGAGTTGGGGGGTGGGTTAGCCGGTTTCTGAAACCACAGGGGGTGATGTGGACTTCTTTCCGGGGAGGAAGGAGAGACAAGCATTAATAAGACAAACTTTGTCCGCGCACGAATTATAACGCTCGCGCCATGGCATCACCCTATTGCCAACTTTGAGCACCATAGGGGCAAAATCAGAGGAGAAAAGACGACCCGGGGAGACCGGAAGGCCCAAGTATTTAAGGGGGAAGGATCCCAACGAGCAATTGAGACTAGGGGCCACATGGGTCGCCTCTTCATCGGATCCATTAAAAAGAATAACCTCGCTTTTTAGGAAATTAATTTTCAGCCCCAACATGGCCTCGAAACAGAGACAGATGAATTTAAGGTTGGCAAGACAAGGATCGCTATATTCTAACATGATAATGGTATCACCGACGTATTGTAGGTGAGACACACCATCCGGGATAAGGTTAGAAATCACAGGCGTGATATGCTCAGCACCCGCAACTTTGTTGAGGAGACAGTAGAGAGCGTCAGCCACAAAGTTAAAGAGAAGGGGAGAGATGGGTCCCCTTAACGCAGGCCACAACCATTGCGAAAATAGGGACCCACCATCCCATTAACACTGACAGCCATGTGCCCACCACACACGAGTTGCATAATTTTGTGGATGTAGGCTTCGTAAAAACCTTTAGCCAAAAGTACCGAGCATAAAAAAAATCCCAGTTAATAGAGTCGCACGCATTTTCAAAGTAAGTTTAAGAACCATAGCCTTAGTGCCTTTAGAGTTGATATCATGCAAAATCTCATGCAGACTAAGGATGCCATCAAAAATAAAACGACCTTTGATAAAAGTAGATTGAGATTGACTAATGACTCTATTAGCCACATGCACAAGTTTAGTAGCAAAGGCATTAGCAGGGAATTTTAGCGAAGTTGTTGATAAGAGCAATAGGCCTAAATTGTCGAATAGAGTCCGCATCTTTCACTTCAGGGATAAGGGGGAGGAGAGCATAATTAATCCTTGAGATATCGACCAAACCCAGACAGAAACCTTGAATGATAGCATAGACCAGGGGTTTGAGAACCAGCCAGAACTTCTTAAAGAAGGCAATTGTGAACCCATCCGGGCCTAGAGCTGAGCTAGAATTAGAGGAGGCCATGGCCTCGTCGATCTCCTCTTTAGACAGAGGGGACATAAGCATCTCATTTTCCTCCGCAGACACTCTCTGAGAGCTAGCCCAAATAGACGGGAAGAGACAAAAGCCAGAGGTGGGGCGAGCAGATAAAAGGTTAAAGAAGAAATCATGGACATGTTTCGTAATCAGTGATTGGTCTGAGACCACTGAGCCATCAATAAATAGATTGAAGATGGCACATCTACGCCTACGGTCATTGGCCAGAGCAAAGAAATATGCAGTCAGGGCATCACCTTTCAGGACCCAATTGACGCGCCCACATTGTTGCCAGTAAGCTTCTTCCCGAGCCCTGGCGATGTAGGGCCATGGGGGCCGCTTCTAGCGAAAACTGAGCCTCCCAACCACCCTGGTCGAGGCCCATAGAGTCAGCCCTCGCATTGAGGGCCTCGATCTGCCCCCAACAGATTAGTTTTTTTCACGGTGAGCCTCGGCTACCATATTCCTACCCCAGCCCTGCAAGAATTGTCTAAGAAGTTTCGAGCAGTGACTCCAATAATCAATCGGGCCAAAGGATCGGGAAATCGAAGTAAGTAGGTTAGATATCATGGAAGAGAGCATATGAGTAAACCCCTCGACCAAAAGCCAGGAGGAATCAAACTGAAAACACTTATTAAGACTGATGGCGCGCTCCCCAGAATCCAGGACAAGGGGCGCGGGGTGATCAGAACCAATATGAGCTAACACCACTAAAGAAGCTCGCAGAAACAAGGCGTCCCAAGCAGTACACATGAGGACACGGTCCAACACCAATCGAACCGGACATGATTGTCTGTTATTCCAGTAAAGCGAGCACCCGATCGTTGATTTCCCGCATTACGAAAGAGTTAATGAAATCGTTAAAGGAAATCGCCTATGCCAATCAAAGTTGTCATTATTCTTGTCAGGAGGGGAGCGCAACAAGTTAAAATCACCCTCAATAATCAGCGGTAGTGTAACAGACTCCAATTTGTTAGACCATTCATCGAGGGGGCGGGAGCATGCAGAGGAGGGGAGGGAGAGAGGAGGAGCCATCCTGCGGTCCAACTGGAGATTCCCCCTTATGGTCTCAAGAAAGAACCTATTACCAGTGCATATCTTTTCTCAATCTTTATTTCTGATCATACCAATACTTGCTTGTGTAACCAAACAATCAACCTATTGGTTCTGGGCAGTAGCATAAGAGCATGAAGACGAGCATATGCGATAAAGAGGTAAAACACACGTTTATGCGAAGATATTTCTATCATGCGATCAATTAGCACTCTCCTTGTCAAAGTAATAGATCTCGACCGCGTGACAAAAAAAACAAAAAGCTCACATTACAACCTTCAACTTGCCACTCGGTTTACATTTCAATCCTTAACTCCAAAACCGGTTATCTCACACCCTTAACTTCCCGCTCGGTTCAGGAATCAACCCCCGCTTGGTTTTGACTGGTTTTGAATATGTTGATTGGTTTTGACCGCGTTGACTGCTGACTGGGCAACACCATGTCAGCTTTTGATTATCCAGTCAGCTTATTTGAAGCTTTACTTCGTTTGTTAATGCTCGGATTGGTTGTGATGGGTCACGAGAGTTAGGCCGCTGATCGTGCTTGCTTGGACTTGCGGTGCTCCTCCACGCAGGCGGCCACCGTGAAGCGACACACCAGGCAGCGCCGGCCACAGCGGAGCCAGCAGAAGAAGCAGCGCAGGCGGGCCGAGTGGGAGCAGGGAATCGTTTTGAACTTCTTCTCCCCCGATGCAGCCGTCTCGCTCGAGAGCTCCTCAAGGCACACCACGCAGTTCTGCGCCCGTCTCGCCAGCCGCCAGCCGCCGGGACGTGTGGTTCCAATTCCACCATGGACGGCGGGGAGGCCGGGTCCCTATTCCTCTCTTCCGGGCTTCTGGCTCGAGGTGGGCCGGCGGCGAGCTGCGGCTGTTGGTTTTAGAACGACGCTGGCTTGGATCTTCTCGAGATATAACTCGAGTACGAATGCAAGCTGGCCCATGGAGGTGGATCGATTGCTCGTAGTGCCGGCTTGCCTGCTCCCCAGCGTGCGCTCATCTGTGCTCCCGCATACGTGGCATAATTTGATTGGAACAAAATAAGTCCCGATCTCACCCCCTTAAATTCAGGGAGGAAATGATTAGATTAAAAAGAAAGAGAAAAAGACAATCATAGGATGGAATGGGAGCATGAATGGGAGCATGGGGAGGGAGCAGGCAAGCCGGATCCGACGCCAGCTAGGTCGATCGATCTGGGGTAAACATAGCGTTGTCGTAGTCAGCAGTAAACGTACCCAAAACCGGTCAACACAGTTAAAACTGAGTTGGGGGTTGATTTGCGAACCTAGTGGGAAGTTAAGGGTGCTGGATTACCGGTTTAGAGCTCAGGGTTGAAATCAAAACCCAGTGGCAAGTTGAGGGGACTTTTCTCTATAATTTTTCGGTAACCAATACTACATTTCTAAGAAGCTGTAATAATAATAAAATTATTGCTCAAGCGAGAATAGAGGCATCATGCTAGGCGCAACAACACTGATCGGTCTTGCAGTAGGCTCCAGTCGAGGGCTTGCCGCTGATGCTGCATGCGGTCTGGCAACGGTCTTGGCACTTTTCCACATGGAAGCACACAGGAGAATCCGCTCCCTCTTCAACTGCAAGTTCGATCGATGATCCATATAAGTCCCGACATAAATTTAGCAATGAATCGACGTACAATGTATGTAGGAAAAAGTATTTGTTAGCAAATTTACGGACCCAAATACCCGATCCAAACTCTAGAGAACAACAAAATTTGGAAACACGTGAACAAAACAACAAGAGATGTTATTACTTGTGCGCGCGTAGCAGGACGATGATGATAGGGTGGAAGAGATGATCATAAGAACCACGAAAGCCGCAGCCATCCGGGTCGCGTTGCTCTTGGGTGCCATGACGAAGAGATCGATGGAGAATCGCTTATTTGTTTGCCGTGTGCCTAAGGATACGGTAATGCCTGGTCCTTGTATAGTCGTGTATATAGAGAGAGGGTGAATCAAATCTTTGGCATTAAAATGCCTTCCTGATTTCTTAAACTGGAATTAAATACTACTCTATATCAATAGAAATATTGATTTTCTAGCAGGAATTGATTGGTTTCCAAATATGTAGTATCCTCTTTTTTTTTACAACGTCATCTTGCCTAGCAGGAATTGATTGATTTCCCAAATATGTAGTATCCTCTTCTTTTTCTTTTTTTACAACGGCATCTTGCCTAGGTTTTTTAGGGGCCTAGTATTTTACTATTTAGGAGGCGAATGCAAGGAAATCCTCAACGTTTTGATGCATCTTTGGAATTATTACTGCCAACAACGTGCCATTTCCGCGAAATGCAGTGGTTGTGTTTCTTCCTTCTTTTTCTGCGAGTTAATTTGGGTTCGCAATTTTCACAATGCTATATTTGCCAGGAACATGGTGAACTGTACTCAACTTCAGGTACTACACAACCAATTCCTCAGTGACGTTGTAGTACCTGAAATTGAGTACAGTTCACCAATGCTATCTTCCTTTCAGAGACTAGAAAAAATAAAGAATATGTTGAAGGTTTGCGTTATCAGTTGGGTATGAAAAATGTTTTCTCCTTTTCAGCTAAAGGGAAAGGGGAAGGCCTTGTTGTGTTCTGGGATGATGCTTATAATCTGGAGTTGAACAAGTATGGGGAACATTTCATTGATATGTATATTTGTTCTGGCAATGATGCAAAATTGAGAAGCACTTTTGTCTATGGAGACGCCAAGGTAAGTCAAAGGTATGTAATGTGGGAACTTTTGCGAAGAATTAAACCCCTTGGTTCGGGACCGTGGTTTATGGTTGGGGATTTTAATGAAGCGATGTGGCAGAATGAACATTCTTTTCGGCATAAGAGGTCGCCTTCCATGATGGCTAATTTTAGGAGTGTTCTTTCTGACTGTAACCATTTTGACTTGGGATTTCATGGCGTTCCTTGAACCTATAATAACAAGCAAGAGGGCAACCAAAATTTCAAGTGAGACTGGACCGGGCTGTTGTGTGTCCCCAATGGCCTGCTTTGTTTCCAGATTGCAATGTGTCCCATATTATCAGTTCAAGGTCTAATCATTGTCCTCTGCTCATTCAATTATTGGGGTCTCCACGTGTTGGCAAAATTGTTAAACAACTCAGATACGAGGCTTACTGGGAGAGGGAAGGGGTTGTTTTGGAGGATCAAATTAAATCTTGCTGGAACGATGGCACTCATAATGAGGATTTGATGGATGTGGCCATGAATCTGAAGAGAATGCTTGGAAAATTGCATGACTGGAGTAGCACTTATATTGGATATCTACCCAGGAAACTTGATTTGGCAAGGAAAAGACTTAATAGGCTTTACAAAACAAATGACAATGCAGCCTTGATGGAAAGGAAGGTGATTCTTAAGGAAATGGATGAACTCCTTCATAAAGAAGAAATTTTATGGAAGCAAAGATCGCGGATTGATAAAATTAAATGGGGGGATAGGAACACAAAATTCTTCAGATCTAAGGCTACCTGGAGAGCTAAGAAAAATAATATTTCAAGCTTGAGAAGGAATGATGGCACGGTTACAGAGAATGTGGCAGAGATCCATAATATCACTAATTCCTTTTTAAGCGTTTATACACATCTGATGGTACAGTTGATCCTTCTCTGATCATTCCCCTCATCAAGCCGCTTGTGAGTGGGGATATGAATATTGATTTATGTAAACCGTTCGGACCAAGAGATTAGTGACACGCTCTTTCAAATTGGCCCACTTAAAGCTCCGGGTCCAGATGGCTTTCTGACAAGGTTTTTTCAAAGGAATTGGGGAGTGCTGAAGGAGTATATTATTCGTGCGGTTAAAAAGTTTTTTGATACAGGTATAATGCCGGAGGGCGTAAATGATACGGTGATTGTTCTTATTTCGAAGGTGAAAAATCCCCAATCAATCAAAGACTCCCGGCCTATCAGTCTATGTAATGTTATTTATAAAATTATATCTAAGTGCCTTGCGAACAGACTGAGACCACATCTTGATGGTATGATTTCTCCAACCCAAAGTGCCTTTATTCATGGGAGACTAATATCTAATAATACTCTTATTGCATTTGAGTGTATGCATTCGTTAAGTACTCTGAAGGATGGACGAGGTGAATTATGTGCTTATAAATTGGACCTTGCCAAGGCATATGATAGAGTGGATTGGAATTTTTTGAAGTGCATGTTGAGCGCGTTGGGGTTTGCATCAGGGTGTATAAAGTGGATTATGGCCTGTGTTACTTCAGTGAAATTTTCAGTACGCTTCAATGGCCAGCTCTTGGAGTCGTTCTTGCCATCATGTGGTATCAGGCAAGGGGACCCTCTCTCACCATACTTATTCTTATTTGTGGCCGAAGCTCTTTCTTTATTGTTACATAATGCGTGTACTAGAGGATCGCTTCTCGAGTTCAAGGTTAATAGACAGGCTTCGGGTATTTCACATCTCTTGTTTGCCGATGACTATCTTTTATGTTTCAAGGGGTCAATTGAGCAAGCCTTGGCAATCAAAAATATTATTGCGACTTATGAGAAGGGGACGGGTCAATTGCTGAGCCCAGATAAATGCTCTATCTTGTTCGGCAAGAATTGTAGTACGGAGGTCCAAGTGGCTGTTATGGTAATTCTATGCATCACTTCGGAGGGAATTGAGGATAAATATCTTGGGCTCTCGATACCAGAAGGGAGAATGAAGGCTGGTAAATTTCAATCCACTAAGGAAAAAGCCCTCAAAATTTTATCGGATTGGATAGAAAAATATGCCTCGTGTGGGGCGAAAGAAACTTTGGTTAAATCTGTCCTGCAGGCTCTTCCGGTGTACGCAATGGATATTTTTAAATTTCAGGCATCACTCTGTGAGGAGTTGTCTCAAATCATTAGGAAATTCTGGTGGGTTGATGAGGAGAATAGGAGGAAGACTCATTGGCTGGCTTGGGATAAGATGACTAAGCCTAAAGGTGAGGCTGGGATGGGATTCCAGGACCTCACATTATTTAACCAGGCTCTCTTAGCTAAGAAGGCTTGGAGGTTGGTGGTTGATCTCGAATCTCTGTGCGCTATAGTGATTAAGGCGAAATATTATCCCCAGGGGCATATCCTTGATACGGTTTTCCCGCGGTCAGCTTCTCTTACTTGGCATGGTATTCCACATGGATTGGATCTGCTTAAATCCGAAGTCATTTGGAGAGTGTGTGATGGGACTAATATTAATATCTGGAAAGATAACTAACTTCCAAGATCTTCTGGACTTAAAATTACTGTCAGAAAGAATAGGACAAGAGTCAAATGGATATCAAACTTGATGCTGAGGGATCCTAGGAGGTGGGATGAAAATATGGTTAGTCATCTGTTTTATCCATATGACGCGGAGGAGATTTTGAGGTTGCGTGTGCAGTCAAATGGGGATGGTGATTTTGTTGCTTGGCATTTTGAAAAAAACAGGGATGTTCTCAGTTAAAAGTGCGTACAAGCTTGCGCTTACTTTGAAGGATAAAAAGAGGATGAGGGTCACTGTAGTGAGGCTGTGTTGGGGGAGAGGAAAATCTAGGATGTCATCTGGAAGGCTAATGTCCCTCAGAAGATTCACATTTTTTCGTGGAGGGTTGCAACCAATAGCTTGGCTGTCCGGGTTAATAGAGTGGTGCATCACCAGACTTTTGATACGATGTTGTAACGCCCTCGATGCGGCTATATCTCCCACGTGTCGAAACACGACTTAGAGGCATAACCGCATTGAAAGCAATGTCGCAAGTGAGGTAATCTTCTTAAACGACCCATGTAATATAATAAGGGGAAAGATACATAGTTGGCTTACAATCGTCACTTCACACAATTACATGAATAAAGCATTACATCAACCAGTTACAAACAAGGCCCGACTACGGAGCCAAAATAAAAGAAGACTACCCCAAATGCTACACAGATCCCCGATCGACCCCAACTGGGCTCCACTACTGATCGACTAGAACGAAACAACATAAAGGACAAGATCTTCATCGAGCTCCTCCTGAGCTTGGTTGCGTCATCTGCACGGACTCATCGGCACCTGCAAGCTGGTTTTGGAAGTATCTGAGAGCCACGGGGACTCAGCAATCTCGCACCCTCGCGATCAAGACTATTTAAGCTTATGGGTAAGGTAAAGGTATGAGGTGGAGCTGCAGCAAACGACTAGTATATATGGTGGCTAACATACACAAATGAGAGCGAGAAGAGAAGGCAAAGCACGATCGAGAAAACTATGATCAAGAAGTGATCCTAGAACAACCTACGTCAAGCATAACTCCAACACCGTGTTCACTTCCCGGACTCCGCCGAGAAGAGACCATCACGGTAACACACGTGGTTGATGTATTTTAATTAAGGTCAAGTTCAGGTTTTTTACAACCGGACATTAACAAATTCCCATCTGCCCATAACCGCGGGCATGGCTTTCGAAAGTTCAAATCCCTGCAGGGGTGTCCCAACTTAGCCCATGACAAGCTCTCACGGTCAACGAAGGATATTCCTTCTAGCGGGAAGACCCGATCAGGCTCGGAATCCCAGTTACAAGACATCCTCGACAATGGTAAAACAAGTCCAGCAAAGCCACCCAGATGTGCCGACAAATCTCGATAGGAGCTGCACATATCTCGTTCTCAGGGCACACCGGATGAGCAAGACGTCGGGTAAGCCAGCCCAGAGTTGCCCCTGGTAGCCTCGGACATCACTCAGTTGGACCAACACTCAGAGGAGCACTGGCCCGGGGGGATTAAAATAAGATGCCCCTTGAGTCTGCAGAACCCAAGGGAAAGAAAAGGCTAGGTGGCGAATGGTAAAACCAATGTTGGGCATTGCTGGAGGAGTTTTATTCAAGGCGAACTGTCAAGGGGTTCCCATTATAACCCAACCGCGTAAGGAACGCAAAATCCGGGAACATAACACCGATATGACGGAAACTAGGGCGGCAAGAGTGGAACAAAACACCAGGTATAAGGCCGAGCCTTCCACCCTTTACCAAGTATATAGATGCATTAATTAAATAAGATATATTGTGATATCCCAACAAGTAAACATGTTCCAACAAGGAACAACATCTCCATGTTCCAACAAGGAACAAACTTCAATCTTCACCTACAACTAACAACACTATAAGAGGGGCTGAGCAAAGCGGTAACATAGCCAAACAACGGTTTGCTAGGACAAGGTGGGTTAGAGGCTTGGTTCAACAATATAGGAGGCATGATAAGCAAGTGGTAGATATCGCAACATAGGCATAGAAAAAGAGCAAGCATCTAGCAAGCAAAGATAGAAGTGATTTCGAGGGTATGATCATCTTGCCTGAGATCCCGCAAGGAAGAAGAACGAGTCCATGAAGAAGATAAGCGGACGTAGACGAACGGGTCCTCACAAACGCGACGTTACCGGAACCAACCCGAAGAAGCAAACACCGGAAAGAAGCACACAACATAGTAAACAACCAACACATGAACATGGTATGATATGCAGGATGCGGTATGCGATGCATATGCATGATTTGACAAGGAATGATTAAACCTGACCTCAACTTGGAAATCCAAGTGTGTCACTGGAAAGGTGAGGTGATTTCGGTTGAAATCGATATAAAGATCACCGGAATCGGATGCATAGTTCGGAAATGGCAAGCAAAACAAATATGGCACCGGTCTGCGATAAATAGCAAGTAGCCATCTAAATGCATCAAGATAATTATGCTACAACACTCAAACATGGCAACAAAATACATGGCAGGGATCCATTCATGAAGCTTAACAAAAGATGAACACTGAGCTATGGCCAATTCAACCATTAACAGGTTCAAACAAGCATGGCAAAAGTGCAATTGATAAACAGGTTTCATACTTAGTGAAATTAACACTAGTCTAGAATTTTAGATCAGGTAGCACACTTTGGAGCATGAAAACTATATTCTATAAGGGCTGAACATGGCAAAGCAAAGCATGGCATGGAGCTACTCAAAGAGCTTAACAAAAGTCCCTTAGTGACCGTGAGCCAAAAGGGAGCAGAAAATACAATTACAAGCATGTGAACATGGAAAAAACATAATCAGATCACAGACTTAGTGAAAAACTGGAGCATGCGAATATGATAGCAGGCATGTTTGCGAGCTCGATGCACTCACTACAGAGTAAGGCATAACAATCTAAGTATACATCCATCAAGAATAACATCATATAAGCTAGACATGGCAAGAACAACAACATAGCATGCACGGATCAACAACAATATCCTCGGCAAAATCGCTAACAAGTAGACAATCTGCCAGGAATTACGAAATAGCAAAAGTAGAGCTCGATTGACTCAAGCTAGGGTTCTCCATAATTGCAAACAAAGACATGGATGGATAGAACACTACAAGATTAACAAATCATCCTTACTGATCATCCTCAAAAGAGACACGGATCACTAGGAAACAATATGAACATATGGCATATTGATAAAAACAGATCAAGTATGGAATTGCTAAGTCCCTGAAATCAGCATTAACGAATGCACCACTTTGCAAGCTTGTGCTAGTCACCACACATATCACAAAAATACATGGATGGCACCTCTGGAAAGATGGCAAAGCATATAACAAAACACATGTAGAGCTCAGGGGCATATCATGCACACAATAATCATGGCAAAAATGACAAATAGATATTTGGAGCAGCAGATCTGACAATTAACTCAAATAGCACTCTTCCAACAACATTTCGGGCATCAAGATAAGCTCAAATGAAAATGATGCAATGAGATTAAATGATCTACTCTCTGAGACGAACATTTTGATATGCTACACACGCAAAACGGAGCTACAAATGCAAAGTTACGACGTGATGAAATATGCAAAATGTCTAGGGTTACGAGAAGAAAAGTCAACCGAGGCAAACGAATCTCAGATCCAGATCGGGCCGGCACTGTAGCACGCACGGATTTCAAGGATCGCCGGAACAGGAGTTCGCCGGAGGACTTGCCGCGGGGAGGAGGGAGACGAGGCCGGCCGGGTCTTGCGGGCATCGCCGGACTTGGCATGTCCGGCCGGAGGAGGACGGGGGCGGCACCGGCGAGGCTTGGCCGGAGTCGGAGGAGGACGGGGGCGGCACGGTTGCCGGAGAGGAGCGGCGTCGGTGATGGCGCGGTGGTCCGGCGTCAGTTTCCGGGCGGCGGCGCGGTAGACGAAGGCGGCGGAGCGAGGGCGCAGTCGGCGCGCGCGGTAAGGAAGGCGGCGGCCCGGTTGGCGGCGGGGAGGGCCCGCCGTGGGCCGAGACGGGCCTCGCGCGGTGGAGGGTGCCGGCGTGGCGATGTGGCGCGGCGTGAGTGGTCAGCGGGAGGCGGCGCGCTAACATGGCGGCGCTTCATTGGCTGGAGTGATGTGGCGGCGGCGGCGGATGTTGGAAATATGCCCTAGAGGCAATAATAAAAGTATTATTATATTTCATTGTTCATGATAATTGTCTTTTATTCATGCTATAACTGTATTATCCGGAAATCGTAATACACGTGTGAATACTTAGACCATGATATGTCCCTGGTAAGCCTCTAGTTGACCAGCTCGTTGTGATCAACAGATAGTCATGGTTTCCTGACTATGGACATTGGATGTCGTTGATAACGGGATCACATCATTAGAAGAATGATGTGATGGACAAGACCCAATCCTAAGCATAGCATAAAAGATCGTGTAGTTCGTTTTGCTAGAGCTTTGCCAATGTCGAATATCTCTTCCTTAGACCATGAGATCGTGTAACTCCCGGATACCGTAGGAGTGCCTTGGGTGTATCAAACGTCACAACGTAACTGGGTGATTATAAAGGTGCATTACAGGTATCTCCGAAAGTAGCTGTTGGGTTGACACGGATCGAGACTGGGATTTGTCACTCCGTATGACGGAGAGGTATCTCTGGGCCCATTCGGTAATGCATCATCATATTGAGCTCAATGTGACCAAGGTGTTGGACACGGGATTATGCATTACGGTACGAGTAAAGTGACTTGCCGGTAACGAGACTGAACAAGGTATTGGGATACCGACGATCGAGTCTCGGGCAAGTAACGTACCGATTGACAAAGGGAATTGCATACAGGGTTTGATCGAATCCTCGACATCGTGGTTCATCCGATGACAACATCGAGGAGCATGTGGGAGCCATCATGGGTATCCAGATCCCGCTGATGGTTATTGACTGAGAGCGTCTCGGTCATGTCTACATGTCTCCCGAACCCGTAGGGTCTACACACTTAAGGTTCGGTGACGCTAGGGTTATGAAGATATGTATATGCAGAAACTCGAATGTTGTTCGGAGTCCCGTATGAGATCCCGGACGTCACAAGGAGTTCCGGAATGGTCCGGAGGTAAAGAATTATATATATGAAGTGCTATTTCGGGCATCGGGACAAGTTTCGGGGTTATCGGTATTGTACCGGGACCACCGGAAGGGTCCCGGGGGTCCACCGGGTGGGGCCACCTGTCCCGGGGGGCCACATGGTCTGTAGGGGGTGCGCCTTGGCCTTCATGGGCCAAGGGCACCAGCCCCTATAGGCCCATGCGCCTAGGGTTTCCCCCTAGGAGGAGTCCTAGTGGTGGAAGGCACCCCTAGGTGCCTTGGGGGGGAGGGAAACCTCCCCTAGGCCGCCGCCCCCCCTAGTAGATCTCATCTACTAGGGCCGGCGCCCCCCCTTGGCACCCCTATATATAGTGGGGGAGAGGAGGGACTTCACACACCAGCCCCTGGCGCCTCCATCTCCCCCCGTTACGTCTCTCCCTCGTAGTCTCGGCGAAGCCCTGCTGCTGTGACGCCCTGCATCCACCACCACGCCGTCGTGCTGCTGGATCTTCATCAACCTCTCCTTCCCCCTTGCTGGATCAAGAAGGAGGAGACGTCTCCCGTCCCGTACGTGTGTTGAACGCGGAGGTGCCGTCCGTTCGGCGCTGGTCATTGGTGATTTGGATCACGTCGAGTACGACTGCATCATCACCTTGCAAGCTTTCGCACGCGATCTACAAGTGGTATGTTGATGCAAACTCTCTCCCTTGACTCGTTGCTTAGATGAACTCATAGATGGATCTTGGTGAAACCGTAGGAAAAATTTTAATTTTCCGCAACATTCCCCAACAGTGGTATCAGAGCTAGGTCTATGCGTAGTTCTCTTTGCACGAGTAGAACACAATTTTGTTGTGGGCGTGGATTTTGTCATCTTACTTGCCTCTACTAGTCTTTTCTTGCTCAACGGTATTGTGGGATGAAGCGGCCCGGACCAACCTTACATGTACGCTTACGTGAGACCGGTTCCACCGACTGACATGCACTAGTTGCATAAGGTGGCTGGCGGGTGTCTGTCTCTCCCACCTTAGTTGGAGCGGAATCGATGAACAGGGCCCTTATGAAGGGTAAATAGAAGTTGACAAAATCACGTTGTGGTAATTCGTAGGTAAGAAAACGTTCTTGCTAGAACCCAATTGCAGCCACGTAAAAGATGCAACAACAATTAGAGGACGTCTAACTTGTTTTTGCAGCGATTGATCATGTGATGTGATATGGCCAGAAGTTGTGATGAATGATGAATTGTGATGTATGAGATCATGTTCTTTGTAATAGGATTCACGACTTGCATGTCCATGAGTATGACAACCGGCAGGAGCCATAGGAGTTGTCATTATTTTTTGTATGACCTGCGTGTCATTGAATAACGTCATGTAAACTACTTTACTTTATTGCTAAACGTTAGTCATAGAAGTAGAAGTAGTCGTTGGCGTGACAACTTCATGAAGACACGATGATGGAGATCATGATGATGGAGATCATGGTGTCAAGCCGGTGACAAGATGATCATGGAGCCCCGAAGATGAAGATCAATGGAGCTATATGATATTGGCCATATCATGTCACAACTATATAATTGCATGTGATGTTTATTATGTATTATGCATCTTGTTTACTTAGGACGACGGTAGTAAATAAGATGATCCCTTATAAAATTTCAAGAAGTGTTCTCCCCTAACTGTGCACCGTTGCTACAGTTCGTCGCTTCTAAGCACCACGTGATGATCGGGTGTGATGGATTCTTACGTTCACATACAACGGGTGTAAGACAGTTTTACACAGCGAAAACACTTAGGGTTAACTTGACGAGCCTAGCATGTGCAGACATGGCCTCGGAACACGAAGACCGAAAGGTCGAACACGAGTCGTATGGAAGATATGATCAACATGAGAATGTTCACCGACGATGACTAGTCCGTCTCACGTGATGATCGGACACGGCCTAGTCGACTCGGATCGTGTAACACTTAGATGACTAGAGGGATGTCTAATCTAAGTGGGAGTTCATAATTTGATTAGAACTTTATTATCATGAACTTAGTCTAAAACCTTTGCAAATATGTCTTGTAGATCAATGGCCAACGCTAATGTCAACATGAACTTCAACGCGTTCCTAGAGAAAACCAAGCTGAAAGATGATGGCAGCAACTATACGGACTGGGTCCGGAACCTGAGGATCATCCTCATAGCTGCCAGGAAACAATATGTCCTAGAAGGACCGCTAGGTGACGCTCCCGTCCCAGAGAACCAAGACATTATGAATGCTTGGCAGTCTCGTGCTGATGATTACTCCCTCGTTCAGTGCGGCATGCTTTACAGCTTAGAACCGGGGCTCCAAAAGCGTTTTGAGCACCACAGAGCATATGAGATGTTCGAAGAGCTGAAACTAGTTTTTCAAGCTCATGCCCGGGTCGAGAGATATGATGTCTCCGACAAGTTCTACAATTGTAAGATGGAGGAAAACAGTTCTGTCAGTGAGCACATCCTGAAGATGTCTGGGTTGCACAACCGTATGACCCAGCTGAACATTAACCTCCCAGATGAGGCGGTCATTGACAGAATCCTCCAGTCGCTCCCACCAAGCTACAAGAGCTTTGTGATGAACTACAACATGCAGGGGATGGAAAAGACCATTCCTGAAGTGTTCTCGATGCTGAAGTCAGCAGAGGCTGAAATCAAGAAAGAACATCAAGTGTTGATGGTCAATAAGACCACTAAGTTCAAGAAGGGCAAGGGTAAGAAGAACTTCAAGAAGGACGGCAAAGATGTTGCCGCGCCTGGTAAGGCAGTTACCGGGAAGAAGTCAAAGAATGGACCCAAGCCTGAGACTGAGTGCTTTTATTGCAAGGGGAAGGGTCACTGGAAGCGGAACTGCCCCAAATACTTAGCGGATAAGAAGGCCGGCAACACCAAAGGTATATTTGATATACATGTGATTGATGTGTACCTTACCAGTAATCGTAGTAACTCCTGGGTATTTGATACCGGTGCCGTTGCTCATATTTGTAACTCACAGCAGGAGCTGCGGAATAAACGGAGACTGGCAAAGGACGAGGTGACGATGCGCGTCGGGAATGGTTCTAGAGTCGATGTGATCGCCGTCGGCACGCTGCCTCTACATTTACCTACGGGATTAGTTTTGAACCTTAATAATTGTTATTTAGTGCCAAGTTTGAGCATGAACATTGTATCAGGATCTCGTTTAATACGAGATGGCTACTCATTTAAGTCTGAGAATAATGGTTGTTTGATTTATATGAGAGATATGTTTTATGGTCATGCTCCGATGGTCAATGGTTTATTCTTAATGAATCTCGAGCGTAATATTACACATGTTCATAGTGTAGATGCCAAAAGATTTAAAGTTGATAACGATAGTCCCACATACTTGTGGCACTGCCGCCTTGGTCACATTGGTGTCAAGCGCATGAAGAAGCTCCATGCCGATGGACTTTTAGAGTCTCTTGATTATGAATCGTTTGACACGTGCGAACCATGCCTCTTGGGCAAAATGACCAAGACTCCGTTCTCCGGAACAATGGAGCGAGCAACCAACTTGTTGGAAATCATACATACCGATGTGTGCGGTCCAATGAGCGTCGAGGCTCGCGGAGGATATCGTTATGTTCTCACTCTCACAGATGACTTGAGTAGATATGGGTATGTCTACTTAATGAAACACAAGTCTGAGACCTTTGAAAAGTTCAAGGAATTTCAGAATGAGGTGGAGAATCAACGTGACCGAAAGATGAAATTCTTACGATCAGATCGTGGAGGAGAATACTTAAGTCACGAATTTGGTACACACTTAAAGAAATGTGGAATCGTTTCACAGCTCACATCGCCTGGAACACCTCAGCGAAACGGTGTGTCCGAACGTCGTAATCGCACTCTATTGGATATGGTGCGGTCTATGATGTCTCTTACCGATTTACCGCTATCATTCTGGGGATACGCTCTAGAGACAACTACATTCACTTTAAATAGGGCACCATCTAAATCCGTTGAGACGACACCGTATGAATTATGGTTTGGAAAGAAACCTAAGCTGTCGTTTCTGAAAGTTTGGGGATGCGATGCTTATGTCAAGAAACTTCAACCTGAAAAGCTCGAACCCAAGTCGGAAAAATGCGTATTCATAGGATACCCTAAGGAAACTGTAGGGTATACCTTCTACTTAAGATCCTAAGGCAAGATCTTTGTAGCCAAGAACAGATGCTTTCTGGAAAAAGAGTTTCTCTCGAAAGAAGTAAGTGGGAGGAAAGTAGAACTCGATGAAGTACTACCTCTTGAGCAGGAAAGTGGCGCAGCGCAGGAAACCGTTCCTGTGATGCCCACACCAACTGAAGAGGAAAACAATGATGATGATCAAGGTACTTCGGATCAAGTTACTGCTGAACTTCGTAGGTCCACAAGGACACGTTCCGCACCAGAGTGGTACGGCAACCCTGTCCTGGAAATCATGTTGTTAGACAACAATGAACCTTCGAACTATGAAGAAGCAATGGCGGGCCCGGATTCCAACAAATGGCTTGAAGCCATGAAATCCGAGATAGAATCCATGTATGAAAACAAAGTATGGACTTTGACAGACTTGCCCGATGATCGGCGAGCGATAGAAAACAAATGGATCTTTAAGAAGAAGACGGACGCGGATGGTAATATTACCATCTATAAAGCTCGACTTGTCGCTAAGGGTTATCGACAGGTTCAAGGGATTGACTACGACGAGACATTCTCTCCCGTAGCGAAGCTAAAGTCCGTCTGAATCATGTTAGCAATTGCCGCATACTATGATTATGAGATATGGCAGATGGACGTCAAAACAGCATTCCTTAACGGGCATCTTAAGGAAGAACTGTATATGATGCAGCCGGAAGGTTTTGTCGATCCTCGGAACGCTAACAAAGTATGCAAGCTCCAGCGATCCATTTATGGACTGGTGCAAGCATCTCGGAGTTGGAACATTCGCTTTGATGAGATGATCAAAGCGTTTGGGTTTATGCAGACTTATGGAGAAGCCTGCGTTTACAAGAAAGTGAGTGGGAGCTCTGTAGCATTTCTCATATTATATGTAGATGACATACTCCTGATGGGAAATGATATAGAATTTCTGGACAGCATTAAGGCCTACTTGAATAAGTGTTTTTCAATGAAGGACCTTGGAGAAGCTGCTTATATATTAGGCATCAAGATCTATAGAGATAGATCGAGACGCCTCATAGGTCTTTCACAAAGCACATACCTTGATAAGATTTTGAAGAGATTCAGAATGGATCAGTCCAAGAAGGGGTTCTTGCCTATGTTACAAGGTGTGAGACTGAGCTCAGCTCAGTCACCGACCACGGCAAAAGATAAAGAAGAGATGAGTGTCATCCCCTATGCTTCAGCCATAGGATCTATTATGTATGCCATGTTGTGTACCAGACCCGATGTAAACCTTGCCGTAAGTTTGGTAGCAAGATACCAAAGTAATCCCGGCAAGGAACACTGGACAGCGGTCAAGAATATCCTGAAGTACCTGAAAAGGACGAAGGACATGTTTCTCGTTTATGGAGGAGACGAAGAGCTCGTAGTAAAGGGTTACGTCGATGCTAGCTTCGACTCAGATCTGGATGACTCTAAGTCACAAACCGGATACGTGTATATGTTGAATGGTGGAGCAGTAAGCTGGTGCAGCTGCAAGCAGAGCGTCGTGGCGGGATCTACGTGTGAAGCGGAGTACATGGCAGCCTCGGAGGCAGCACATGAAGCGATTTGGGTGAAGGAGTTCATCACCGACCTAGGAGTCATACCCAATGCGTCGGGGCCGATCAAACTCTTCTGTGACAACACTGGAGCTATTGCCCTCGCCAAGGAGCCCAGGTTTCACAAGAAGACCAGGCACATCAAGCGTCGTTTCAACTCCATCCGTGAAAATGTTCAAGATGGAGACATAGAGATTTGCAAAGTGCACACGGATCTGAATGTCGCAGATCCGCTGACTAAACCTCTCTCGCGTGCAAAACATGATCAACACCAGAACTCTATGGGTGTTCGATTCATCACAATGTAACTAGATTGGTGACCCTAATGCAAGTGGGAGACTGTTGGAAATATGCCCTAGAGGCAATAATAAAAGTATTATTATATTTCATTGTTCATGATAATTGTCTTTTATTCATGCTATAACTGTATTATCCGGAAATCGTAATACACGTGTGAATACTTAGACCACGATATGTCCCTGGTAAGCCTCTAGTTGACCAGCTCGTTGTGATCAACAGATAGTCATGGTTTCCTGACTATGGACATTGAATGTCGTTGATAACGGGATCACATCATTAGGAGAATGATGTGATGGACAAGACCCAATCCTAAGCATAGCATAAAAGATCGTGTAGTTCGTTTTGCTAGAGCTTTGCCAATGTCGAATATCTCTTCCTTAGACCATGAGATCGTGTAACTCCCGGATACCGTAGGAGTGCCTTGGGTGTATCAAACGTCACAACGTAACTGGGTGATTATAAAGGTGCATTACAGGTATCTCCGAAAGTAGCTGTTGGGTTGACACGGAACGAGACTGGGATTTGTCACTCCGTATGACGGAGAGGTATCTCTGGGCCCATTCGGTAATGCATCATCATATTGAGCTCAATGTGACCAAGGTGTTGGACACGGGATTATGCATTACGGTACGAGTAAAGTGACTTGCCGGTAACGAGACTGAACAAGGTATTGGGATACCGACGATCGAGTCTCGGGCAAGTAACGTACCGATTGACAAAGGGAATTGCATACAGGGTTTGATTGAATCCTCGACATCGTGGTTCATCCGATGACAACATCGAGGAGCATGTGGGAGCCATCATGGGTATCCAGATCCCGCTGATGGTTATTGACTGAGAGCGTCTCGGTCATGTCTGCATGTCTCCCGAACCCGTAGGGTCTACACACTTAAGGTTCGGTGACGCTAGGGTTATGAAGATATGTATATGCAGAAACCCGAATGTTGTTCGGAGTCCCGGATGAGATCCCGGACGTCACAAGGAGTTCCGGAATGGTCCGGAGGTAAAGAATTATATATAGGAAGTGCTATTTCGGGCATCGGGACAAGTTTCGGGGTTATCGGTATTGTACCGGGACCACCGGAAGGGTCCTGGGGGTCCACCGGGTGGGGCCACCTGTCCCGGGGGGCCACATGGGCTGTAGGGGGTGCGCCTTGGCCTTCATGGGCCAAGGGCACCAGCCCCTATAGGCCCATGCGCCTAGGGTTTCCCCCTAGGAGGAGTCCTAGTGGTGGAAGGCACCCCTAGGTGCCTTGGGGGGGGGGGGGAGGGAAACCTCCCCTAGGCCGCCGCCCCCCTAGTAGATCTCATCTACTAGGGCCGGCGCCCCCCCTTGGCACCCCTATATATAGTGGGGGAGAGGAGGGACTTCACACACCAGCCCCTGGCGTCTCCATCTCCCCCCCGTTACGTCTCTCCCTCGTAGTCTCGGCGAAGCCCTGCTGCT